>NW_005054308.1:3600195-3622447 GCF_000277835.1 Geospiza fortis | reverse complement strand
AGAGTGGTCGAGCATTGGAATGCACTGACCAGGGAAGTGGAGAATCACTGTCCATGGAAGTGCTCAAAAACTGTGTCAATGTGGCACCACCTGGGGACAGGGTTTACTGGTGGCCTTGGCAGGGCTGGGTTAATGGATGGACTCGATGATCTTTGGGGGCTTTTCCAACCTTTATGGTTCTGTAAGCTCAGTGTGTGAGTGGCCATGGAGGGAGTGTTGGGTGTTGCTTTTCCAGCTCCAGAGAGGAGCTGCTGTTCCCTGTGAAGAGGAGAGCTTCTCCCCATCCCCGTTTTGTTGGCTGATGAACCACAGGGATTTGCCTGAACCTTCAAAAATCCAACCCCAGAGCCCTCCTGCATCTTGGTGCATTGAAGAACTCCTAGGAGAGAGATAAACTGTGAGAACCACAGCTAAAATCAGAAAAAAAACAAGGCCTCCATTCCTCAAACCAGAGCTCTCTGTCCAGAGGTATTCAAGGAGCAACCTGTTTCTCCTACTGTGAAGGCTGAGGCAGCCCTGGGATAAGGTCTCCACTAATACCATTAAAATATATTGAGACTTTTAAGCAAAATTTCTTCAGGGCAAAATCCTTTCTCTCAGGTTAGCTCAAACAAGTGACAAACATGGAGAAAGGAGAATATTTCCTGCAGTTTTTTGACAGGCAACAGTTTTTTTATATGAAGCACAGGCGAGAGAATACAAATGTCCAGAAACATGCCCAGGCAGGCTGATTATAAAAACGATGATTTTGGGGGGGCTATGTACTCAGTGAAGAAACCAATGACTGAGCAGAAGAATACTTAAAGAGGAAAGTTTAAAAGCAAGCCCTTAACGTGGCAGAAACCTTCCAGCCCAGTTTCACAGTGGTCAGTGTGCTGGTGGAACACCTACCCCTGCCCGCTCCAGCAGCACCCTCCCAGATTGCTAATGTGGGATTAATTATATCTTCTGGGTCTGATTCCTGCATTTTTTTCAGAGGGAAGCACTAAAGAACTACCAGTGGCAGGAAGTCATTTGTTTGGGATGTGGGGTTTGGGTTTTTTTCTGCCTGAAAATATCTCTGGCAATGTATGAAGTACATTTCCATTGACATTGGCCATTCAGTACATTCTTATGAGATTTCATCTTGGCTTGTGATATTTGCCAGTTTGTTCCATGGAAAACTGTGTTTTGGGGCACATTGTAGCAATACCCAGGAATTCAGAACATGGATTTCAACATCCTCTGGTTGGAAGAATGTTGGAATGACAGCAGAGCTGTTTTCCAGTTTACACAGTAAGCAGCATTGCTGTCCTCCAGGCAACAGCTCCCTGCCTCCAGCCTTGCTCTGACTCAATGTGCAGAGCAGACTTTCATGAATTCTGATTTCTTTCAGTGTATTTTCAACTTTTTCCTGTTTCCCATGAAACCCAAAATAAAATAGAAGTACCCAAAAGAAAATAAAAATGGAAGTGATTTTACATTGAATCCCTGAGGCACCAGCCTTTGGAGACACACCTGAGAAGGGATGAGGAACCCATCCAAGGGTCAGGAGTCAATGCCATGAAATTCAGTATTTCTTGGGAACAAGGCTGAAAAAACGTAGAGCTGAGCACTGAGTTTAGCACATTGGGATTTATGAGGGTGCAGTCACTGGCACCTGGGGCAGACCCTGGGGTGGATATGCCAGGCAGGACCTGGGCTCTGAGGGTTTAGGAATGAGGTGCAGGTGGGCAGTGTCCTCCATGTCACCAACGCCACCAGAAAGTGACAAAAAAATTTGACCTTTTCCAAATCTCCCAGAAGAGTCATTTGTTCCTCTGATATCTAAATTTATGAGTCAGGCATTCAAATCCTGAGGATTTTCTAATGCCCACAGTGTATCTGTGTACTTTCTGACCAGACTTTGAATATCTGAAATGATTAAATATTAAGAGCAGGAAAGTGGATTGAATAGAGACATCCTAGCCTCATCAAAATCCCTCCTATGCCTCTTCTACCCATGAGTTTTAGCACCATATAGCTGCTCTTTTCTTTAAAAAAAAATAAAAATCTGTTCCCATATTTAGGTTCCTCTCTTCCTGTGAATCATACTCAGATGATTTCTGAGGACCTTTCGTTCTCTCTCTGCCTTACATGTTAATCCAAATCTCCTTTCCTAATTAAAGTTTTATTCTACAAGAGTCTTTAACATTCACTTCTAAGTGGCAAAATCACATCCAGCTCCTCTTGATAAGGAAACCTCATTCCTGGTTGATTGACAAGTTTAATTAAATACCAATATTTTCCTTTAATTGCTAGATTATTACCAAGACAGCAGCTTCAGGGATTATTAGAGATGCACAGGGAAATGGCACCTGAAAGCTGAGCTGCACAGCTATTTCAGGTTTGCTGCTTCCCCTTTCACAGAAGGGACTTTATCTGCTTAACGTTACCGGGAGGAGCAGGGTATGGGCAGGGTCTGAGCTCTGACCACCGGTGACATTTCTGTGCTTAACTGTGGTTGGAAAAGACCTCAAAGGTCATCAAGTCCAACTGTTCCCCCCATCACTGCCAAGTCCCCATGTACCACCTCCACACTCAGACATCCTCGTGGCCTCTGGAAGGATTCCCCTGTCTGCCCCCCTCAGCTGCAGCCCCACTGGGCTGGCCTTGGAGCATTTCCAGTTTGCTGAGATACAAGATGTGAGCCGCCAAGCTGTGCCAAGCCTTGGTCTAGACACATCTCTGTTTGCTCTGGAAATTGCAATCAACAACCGAGGTGGCAGGATGGAAACTGCTTTATGAAAAACATCCCATCCACATTCCTGGGGCTTATCCATGTTACAATGCCCTGCACTATTGCAACACAGGGCTCATCCCTGGAGAAAGTGGGAAAACCTGGGTTTGGGTCTGTTGCACCTCTTTGTGTGCCAATAGCCAATGACCATCTTCCCAAAACCACTCAGTGTCCAGAGAAAACAGGGTAGCTGTCCCAGACCAGGGATTCTCTAATTAATTCCAACTTCATTTGCCATGAATCACTGTTTATTTCAGTTGCAACTGAAATACATACAGATGTGAAGTTTTATTTTCAAGGATTTATTCTTGCCACTGTTTTTAATAAATTACTGGGGAACAGAAGGCAAGTACAACTGTCTTTTTTTGTTTTTTTCCAGGTAGTAACATTTACTTTGGTAAATTGTTATTACAGAAAATAACCTAACCATAATAAGGGAGGCTAATAGTTTTTCTTTCAACAATCAACTAAGCCCTTCCCCTGTTGTACCAATCTTCTTTGTGGGATATGAGTCAGACATTGTTTTTTTATGAAAAATAGAGGAGCAGAGCTGATTCACATGAAAGGTATCGTGGTAAAGATCTCGGTGACAGGATAAAGCCCCAAGAGCCAAGTCAGATAAACTTCCCTAGCAAGACCTTCCCCTGTCCTCCATAAACCAGATAATCTGTGCTCAGATAGGAAAGCTTCTGAATAACTCTTTCAAAGAGCAATTTCATCCCAAGGCTCCTTATCTTGACAGAGATGTTGTAGTGATGCCAAATTATTCATCACAGCTTATTAAGATGTCAAAGCTGGAAGTTCTCTTTAATTTGTTTATGCATCTTAGGAAACTGTTTATGGTTTCCCATCTGTTAAAGAAACACTGTTTAATATGTATTAACAGGGCTGTAATTTTCATATGGTCTCTTTGATGATAGGGGTGAATGAGATACATGGAGGGGATTCTGATCACTGATCAAAGAGATGGAGGGCCCTTGATACCATTCCCAGGCTTCTTTCTGACCAGTCAATTAAAACATCAAGCCACAAGTTCACTAGAGCAGGACCATTTCTGATCACTAAAAGCAAACAATCTTGGCTGTCTGCCTGGTTCAACCCAATATGGACTGGCAGAGAAAATGTCCAAAAATACCATTTCCTTAAACTTACCTTTGAGATCTACTTCATTTTTTACACATTTATTTGAAGGACAGCTTAACTAGAGATTTTCAATTATGATGCTCACTAGGCACCTCCTCCACCAAATTTGCATCAACATTAGCATGTAACTGTGATTAGGTAATGATTTCATTTTCATTAGGTAATGGTTTTCATTCATGGATCAATTGAATCCAATTTATTTCAATTGTATTCAATGAAAATCATTCCTTGATTTTCACAGATGAACTCAATGCTGGCAGACAATTCAAATACTCAAATATTGCAAAACCAAGTGGTCTCCTGCTGTTCTTCTGAAATCCTAACATGGCCACAGCCTCTGGGCAGCTCCTCATGTTAATATTACCCACAGCTCAGTCCATGCTGTGCCAAGCAAACACCATGGATCAGAAGTGCTCGAGAGAGTGTGAAGTCACAATAGCATAAGATAGAATCAAAATCACTGGCCATCAATAGTTTCTACCAAGGGCAACCTTGACACATGCAGTGCAATGTGAGGGATTCCAGCTATAACACTTCCATTAAATTGAACAAAAGACATGAGACTGATTTTCCACATACATCACAGGCTTTATGTTGTTCTAGAGGCTCAAAATTCAACTTTCAATTTAAGTGACATATTTTATGGTTGATTTTCCTTATCCCATATTTCCATTCGTGTGCTGCTGTTTTTCTGTTTCATACACACTGTAGGTTGAGCTGTTGAATATTTTGGAGTATGAACATATGTGACATGCTAATGGGGGTGATCTTCATACAACCAAGCTGCTCTTCCTTTTTTCAACAGATTTGATTACCCCTTCTCCAGCATTTAAAACTTCCTTTTCATTGCCAAGAAGAGATTGGTTTCAGCATCTCAAGGCACTTTTTCTCACCCAAATTTCCCTGTTTCACTGGTTCCTTAGCTGGCACCTGGGCTGGAGGGTCCCAGAGAATCACTCTGGCTCATGGGCAACTGCATCCACCAACTTCATCTTGCAACCTCCAGGTGAAGGAATGCTCACATGTGGATGGGAAGGGGGTTATCCCACTGAATGGGAGCAAACCCTGAGCTCTTGCTCAGAGCTGGGAGCAGGGAGTGTGTGGGAGTGGTATCTGATCCGCTAATTAGTGTTGATTGTTTCATTTCCAACATCCTGTTATTTTACCCGCGTGGTGATTTACTGATATTAAGAATTTGGGTTGGCAGGTGGAGTCTTCCTTGTTGCTGATAGCTGCCAGAAAAGCAGGTGCCTTTTTTCTGGCTTTAAGAGACTTTTTGTTTTTCTTTCCATGGATACTCTTTTCTTTTTGAATATGCTTTCCCCTCCTTATGACTTTTTTCTTTGCAATTCCTAGCTTTTCCTTTTTTTTTTTTTTCTTTTTTTTTCCCTAATCTCTGACTTTGGAATGTTTCCATATTTGACTGCACTGGTATTTAAACAACTTCCTAATCTCTAGGATTTCCTTTCTTCTGTAAATCACCTTTAAAACCCCAGCAATCCCTTGTTATTTCCCCTTTCGTTTTCACTGTTTCATCCATGACAAGCAACATTCAATCCAGACAGCATTTATGACCAATTTCAATTTCTGCATGAAAAAAATCCCAACATTTAACATTTTTTCAAGGCTGAGAGAGGATTTTTGCCAGAGGAAATGTTTGTTCTCTCTAGTAACAAGGTGACATGGCGCCAGTTTGGTCTGAATTCAGGTGGGGCCAGGAAGGATTCACTGAAATGGCTGCAACATTCATTCAGCATTTCTTTCGGAGTGTCCTAAAGAAACCGAGAGCTGGGTGATGTCCACAGAGCTGGTTCCTTCCTCCCAGGGAAATGGAAGGACTGTGTTTATTCTCACAGGTAGCAACAAAAGAGACCATCTGCTTGGCTGTTTTATAATCAGCTTATTTATCTGCATGTGGGCACTGCAGGGAGCTCCAAACCTGCCCCTTGATGCTGACGACTGGAGAGAAGCCACAATGGCTGCACGTTTTTGGGGCAGGGAGCAGGCACCTGGTGGGTTCTGTGCAGGGTCAGGAGCTGGACTCTGATGGTCCTTGTGGGTCCCTCTCAATTCTGTTTAGTTGATTCTGTGATTCCTGAGTGTGTCCTGTGAGCAGCCCCTTTGGCTGCACTCCCAGCTGATGTTACTTACACGCAGCATTATGTGTAAAATTGTGGCTGAAAGCCAAAGGGCAAGAAATCAGCCAAGTGTGCATTGCACAGGGGACAGACAGGGGCAATGGGTTCTCTTGGCAATTTGCTGCCTGCAGCCTTCAGAGTTGGAAGGAGCCCAGCAGTGACAGTAATTGCAGTAATCAAAGTAAATCATGTCTTGCCACTTGCCCACATGACATTCTTCTCCCTGTGCATGAGAACAGAAATGAATTTTGTGTTGTGAATTTGGTTGTGTTTGAAGATGATGATTTCAAAGATTTTACAGGAGGATTAATTACACATTTCAGCTTTCAGCACTGGAAAAGGAAATTCTATGGGAAAGAGAACTCCAGTCCTTTTTGTGAGATTTTGAAGAAGGCTATGGAGAGCATAAGTCAGAGCAAAAATGGACCCCATGTGCATTGGATTGGTGATATCCTTAAATGAACAGTTGTGCTTTGAAGTGCAGTGAAAAAATAGAGATTTTTATCTGAATGAAATAGGAAGATAATTGCACTCAGAAGCTTTAATCAGCATGCTTCGGATTTAAGCACATGGATACACAGGGCAAATCTGTGAAGGATGAATTATTTATTTTGGGCACACTAAAACTTTGTCTCTTAAAGGTCACCAAACTTTCAACAGAGTTGACAAAGTCTGCTGCATTTGCGAATGAGATTAATCTTCTCATTAGTGAGAGGCAACATTTTCTTTTGAACTTGATATGCCTGGTAGGGGAACAAAAAAAACCACAGAACAAAATCATTTATGGAAAAGTACAGCTGAAGAGCATCTGTTTGTCTTACAGCAGTGGTTCTGCCCAATTGATCAAAAAAAATTAAACTGGAAGCCTTAGAGCAGAATAATATGTTCTGTCCAGCAGGCACAAATATTTGACATATCTATAATTCTTAATGGGATTATAAAATTAAAAGCCACCCCAATCAAGCAGCATTTATCACTCAGTGAAATGTCCCTGTAGTGGCTAAGGGATTTCAGTGTCAAAGGCAATGGAAGAGTCATTTACACCCTGTATCAGAAATGAGCAGTGAATAAAGAAGAAATGCCATTGTTGGTAATTGACTCCAACGACACTGCTCGCATGGGTGAGCCTAAATGCACCCAGGGACAGTTAAAATTATTTACAATACTTCACATTTACTTCACTAAAATGATTTACAATACTTCACATTGAAACCAGACATGGGTCCAAACTGGGCTCCCAGCTTGACTTTTTCCATCTGGATCCTGATCAGAGGGGCCAGATTTTTATTTCTGAGGTTATATTGCATTTCAGACAACACTGATGATTTCCTGCAGAGGCCTGGAACCAGGGTGATGCTGCCAGTCCTCCCAGCTGGAATTTCCATAGGAATTCCACACAAGTGAACTTGATGCCCACATGCCAAACTTAGACTCTTCCTGACCACCACAGGGAATCAATAGAAGAAATAAGGAAAGAAACTGTATTATTAATGGAGATAAATGGTAAGATGGAGGCTCATGCACAATTCAAATACAATGTTGTTCAGTGTATGGGACTGCAGACAGGAACATTGGGCAGTTGAATGTACGTGAATATTCAAACTCATGTGGGATAGGAAAAAGCACCTGAGATCCCAACAGCTACTCAGAAGCCACATTGAGTTAATGACACAGTCCTGAGTTGATTTTCACTCTTGGAGTGGGGCCAGGATAAAATTAATGGTAATTTTTGTGATTTTAATAAGAGAACAAAATCTTCATTGTGCTCAGCAAACACAAACATTTTAATAAACAATGTCTTTTTTTTAATTGCATGGACCTCAGCCTTACTACTTTGGAGCACACATGTTTCAGTATAAGCTCCTCTCTACTCAGGAAAGTATTTCAAGATGCACAAAAGTCCCTTTTTAATCAAGAAGTGAGTGAAATAAAAAGCCTCAACAATGAGCCAGCTTGCCTTTCATAAATAACTGCCTTGTATTAGTTTCTTGAATATAATTGCACAAAAAATGCTGCAGCAATTTCAAAAACCTGTATCCAACCTAAGTGCTGCCATACAGACAGCTTTGTCTGAAATCTGACCTCCTAAGAGGAGTAGGTCACAGAAGTTTTTGGATTTCAACTTAAATGAAAAGCCCTTGGGCACTGAATTTGCAGCAATATGGTTTAGACAGGGAAAACCTCATGAAAGAACAGCAACAGCCTGAGCACCCAGAGCCAGGGCAGGGCAGGCTGGGGTGATACAGTCTGGGGACTGACACACCTTCTGATGGCTTACACCAGCCTCCAAACGACAGTCAGGAGAGCTGAAGCATCATTCCACTGGAAAACTGGTCTGCAAGTTGGATACTGAGCACCCTCCAACCTGGACATCCCCCAGCTCCATGGCAGGCATCAGGCAGGGTCTCCCTCAGCTCTTCCCTGTCCCATGATTATCCATATTTATTTTCAGGACAAACCTAGCACAGGAATCCTCAAATTCAGCTCTGAGATGCTGTGCCTCTACCAGAACCACAGCAGTAATTTAAAAAGGGAAAGGTCTTTGTCCTACAATCCCAGTGTGGTGGTTTTTGCATGGTGAGGGCTGAGAAAAGTGAGGCTGTGTTCTGTGCAGGGATTTTCTTTCTCAAGAGAAGATTGTAGCCAAACTACCCTGAGAATAAAAGGGCCTTTGAACAACATACTCAATAAAATTCTAAATTTAAATTTGAACACACACACAAATCATTTCTGGATGTTTATTTCGTTTCACATCAGGAAAATCCCCCTTCCTTTGGTTAGAATTATTACCTTTTAATGGATACCAGAAGATTTGCTCACTGATGCAATTTTTCCCAGGATTTCTCTTCCTTTGTGTGTCCACAGTGTTTCCCTGTTTGGCTCTTCCAGGAACATGCCCTGTATTCCGTGGGACAGCTTGGTGGTTTCTGCAGTTCCTGAAATTTCCAGCCAGGTTGGAGTAGGCAACTCAGGCAGAGATTTTAGACTGGAGATTAGATCTAAAATAACATGAAAAACAAAGGAGTAAGGGCTAAAGAGTTGATATCATTAGCAACTTCTTTGCTATAAGGCACTGCACATAACAGAGAGTGATTTTATGATTTCTTGGCTGCTTGGAGCTGCCACATTTGGGATGGCTGATGTTCCCTGCTTAAAAAGACAAGACAAACTGGTGTGAAAATCAGTGGTCTGGGGTGACACACAACTCTGGATTTCTGGCTGTGGTTTTAGCAGAAGAAAGTGGCTTGTTCCTGCTGTGGGCAAGGAGCTGCCCCATGCTGGAGAAGACTTTCAGCCCTGGGCAGGGGCTGGGAGCAGATGCAGCAGCACAGTCCCTGCTCCAACAAGGGGCTGAGCTTGGAAGTCACACTGACTTAATTTATTGCATGGAGGAGGGTCTGGAGAGTGGAAAATTACCCAAGAGTGAACAAAGAGGCTCATCTGTAACCATGGGGGCACACAGAGGGGCCAGCACCACCCAGCAGGGCTCAGTCAGGAGGAAGGACACACAGAGGAGCTGCTGTGGAGGGGGAGCTGGCTGTGCTCTCACTGGGGACCCAGCATGGTTACAGGGACAGAAACTTCCAGCTGCTCTACAGACAAGTTATAAGATGTGGAATTAATGTCTTGGACAGCCCTGGATGGGTTTGACCCCTATGACTACAATTCATGTGTCAGCCATGCCATATTTAACACCATAAGTTTGCCCAAATTTGTCTCAGCCTCACAAATGAGAGCTGTGGGGAGCAAAAGCAACCAAGAGAAGTAGAGGCAGATATGGGAAGCCTGATGTAACAGCCAGGACTTCTTGTCTCCTTTCATTTAAATGAAATAATTAACCCTCTTAAACCCCATCCTCATCTGTCTCATGGAACAGAAAGGACAATCCCATTTACTCTTTAAAAAATAATCTTATGCCTTATCTTAGTGCCCTAGTCAACCCAAACATTGTCACAGGATTTCATTGGATTGCTGGAACTATTTGATTTGTTACTGGTAAATCAGACTCCAGTTTACCAAAGACTTAGTAAACTCCTGTTTATCATCTGTCTGACACAATATTTTTTAATGAAGTAATTATTTTAAAATCACTTTTTGGTCAAGGCTGTCATTGCTTAAGAGAGGCAGTTTACAAGCACATTGCAGTTACAAACAGTTGAAAAGCTGGCAACAGGAGATTAACACTCTATAGATGAGTAAATGTTTGGGAACCTGTTAAAATAGTTAGAAGTGAGGAATCATGAAGACATGCCCCACTAGAATCCAGAAATTTGTTCATAGCCTCCTTTCATCCATTTCAGTGAACCCTCACCATGTCATGAACCCTTCTGCACTTGCACAGAGCCCCTCTGTGGAGGGAGAAATTAATTTATATGGAGTAGGAAACAATTCCCAGCCCTGCTTTGAAGGCAGCCGCTCTCAGTGCAGCCACAGGAGCAGCTTCCATGGCCAACATCCCTGCAAGCCATTAGAGTACTTGGGATCTGGAGATAATCTTCACTGCCCAGACCCACTCCCAGCTTCAGCAAGGCTGTGCAAACATCATCTGTTTGATTTTATCTGCTCGTTTTCACTTAAGGGGTGCAAGAGAAGAGGACACAAAAAAAACCTTTCAAAAAATTTCTCTTTTTTGATGTGGCTACTATCAGAGGTTTACATAAAACTGTATCAGCCTCTATAGAAATCTCAGGCATATATTACATTATGCAGATATGTTGTGGAGAAGAGCACCTAAATTTCTACTCTCTGTCAAGCTGATGTAAGTTTGATTTTCTTTAGCTAAACTGTTGGAGAAAGAAGAATTCTTTGCATGAATGGGCTTTATTTACACAGGCAAATAGTGATAGGACAAGGGGGAAGAGTTTCAAACTAAAAGAGGGGAGATTTAGTATAGATGTTAGGAGGAAATTCTTCTCCCTGAGGGTGGAGAGGCTTTGAACTGGATTAGCCAGAGGAGCTGTGGTTGCCCCATCCCTGAAACTGTCCAAGGCCAGGCTGGATGGGGCTTGGGGTGTGTTTAGTGGAAGGTGATGGGTGTAGGGGAGAGGCAGTGCTGCTCCTGCAGCTCCATTTCTAGGGGATGCATCCCAAAATTTGACAAGGAAAGCTGAGGGAAGGAACACAGGAGCCCCTGCCAGGACTGTGCTGTCCCCTAAATGAGCAGGGTTAAGTGGCTCAGTCTATAACCCACAGCACAGCTCCCTGCATGCACCAGGATCCCCCAAGGTCCCAGTGAGCCACAGCCTGGCTGTCAGGGGAGGAGCTTTGGCAGAAGGACCACATTTGAAACATATTTCTTGGGAAATGATGGTTCCCAAATGGTCCCAAAGCCTGAAGAATTCCCACCCTGACCTCTCATGTTCTGACAGCACTCTGGGGCTGGGCATGGGCAGCAGGAGGTGCTGAGCTCCAGAGCCTCTGTGCAGGAGCAGGATGAGCCCAGGAGGGGCACCAGGCTGGGGACAGGTCCAAGGGGGGCGTGGGACAGAGCAGAGGGAGCACACAGCAGAGGAGCCCAGGTTTGGAGCACAGCTGCTGAGACACTCCTCGCTGCGAAGGTGACAGGGAGGAATCCACAGCTGACACGTACAGCTTTCTGCTGGAGCTTTCCATGTCTTTTCTCAGGCACTTTGATTAATTAGGAGAATAAAAAATTTAAAAAAAAATCAGAAAACCAACAGAGATTTTGCCAGAATATGTTAGATCTAAAACAACAACACAACAACAACAACAAACAAAAAAAAAAAAACAAAACAAAAAACAAAACAAAACAAAACAAATAAACCAACAAAAACACACACACACACAAAAAAAGGCAGGCTACCAGGGGGCAGTTCACACGATGGACCAGTAAAAAAAGGTAAGCAGCTGAGCATCTGTACTGTGGAGTCAGTCTGCAAAAAGGAGTAAATGACCAGAATAGAAATTGCCAGTAGCTTCTCTAGCCAAGCCTAGGCCATGTTTGAGGGAAGGAAGAAGCCAAAGTCAGGCAGGCTCCTTTCCTTCACAGGACACAGAGTGGCTCAGGTTGGGATTGATTAAAGATGAAATTTCTACCACATTTGTCTAGAAAGGTTGAGTCCAAATTCAGAGGTTCAAGCTCTCTTTGTTCCATCATCCCTCTGCTGATGCCTCCTGGATGGGCCATCCTGGTGGGGACATGGTGTTTTGCCCTGCCACCAAAGCCATGGAATGATTTTATCTTAAATTACAGAAATGAAAACTGGCATTGGGTTGCTTCTTGCATTTGCCCCTGTAGGCAGGATGGAAAGGAGTCCAACCATGAGCACTTTAAGCAATCCCAGAAGATGCTCCTTGCTCATAGGAAACTTCATTGCTTCAATTGGATCCTGGTCAAACTGCAATCAATTACAGTTGTTTTTAATTTCTCAATCTGGAGTAACGAGATTGCACTAATCCTGTGTTCCCAAACCCTTTTGGTTGTACAGTAGAAATCTTCCTTAACCTGATGGCTCAAAATCAAAAGACAACCAACTTCTTCATTTACATTCATAGTTATTAAGCTCATGTTATGACAGGTAAGGCAAGACTTGTCAATTTCTAATATTTATTCTTTGTTTTGCTACCAGGACAAAGGAGAAGTTCGCAGATCACTGGCTCCCACTGCCTTTATTTATAGACTAAGGCAAACACACAGTTGCAGAACATGTTATGTGACTAAATCAATCCACTGGGCTATCTTTTCTCCAAAATGTTTCTTAATGCTGCCATGAATGCCTGGATTTTTAAGAAGCCAATTGCAATCCCCAGATGCTGAGGCTGCAGCCTGGCTGGAGCTGTGTGTGGTGCAGCAGCATCACTCCTGGCAGTGGGGATCCCAGGGATGCAGGGAGCTCCTCAGTCCCTCACAGCTCTGAGCCCTGCCAACACCTCCTAAAGAAGGTAATTTTAAGCATCCAAAAGAGGTGAAGGCATTTTTATTCCCCACATGCTTCTTTTTCTAATTACAAAAGTAATTAATGCCCTGTCACAATGAAACACAATGAAATGAATTTGCTGAAAACTGCACTTTAGGCCTGTTTGAGGTGAGGGGAATTAATTAAAACACAAAGTAAATCCAAACAATAAACACATACAGAATTCAACCCAAAGTGATCTGAAACAGCCAGAATATAGCTTCTCATTAGCAGTGGGGAGGTTTTTTTCTCACACTTTTCTGAAACAGTTCTCAAGAATAGATTAATATGTTTAAATAACATATTAGCAATATAATTCACTTGGCAGTATTTCTAAAAAGAAGTTAGAGTATTTCCAAAATTGCCAATCTAATTTTTTCCTAGAAGAAATGGTCATTTCCTAGAATAAATAATCTAAGGGTTTAAGTAAAAGAAAAATACTTCTTTTCCCTTCCCTTTGCAAAGGGAAAACCAAAAAGAGCCGAATAATTTGAAATGCCTGGAAACAATTTTTTCAGCAATGTTTTAGATCTTTCAGCTAAAAGGAAAAGTTGCTATATCTTCACTCTGACTCTCTAGAGAAATTGCTTTGATATCATAATTTTTAAAAGTGGCTGAAGAACAGGCTACTGAGCTTGCCTCAAGATCTCAGGTTGCATAAATCAGAGGAGACCCATAAAAAGGCACTCAGTGGTTTACACAAGCTGTGAATCTGTCCCATTTTTGCTATAAATACCAGCACTGGAATGTCACATACACTTCCACATGCTAATGGCGGTGTCATATTAATGCTGTGAAATCACAGTTGTGAGACACAGATTTAAATGTTATTTGGTTGAAAGGATTTTAGAGCAGAGCACATAAGTTTTGAAGGCCTTTTTTGGCTGAAGGATAAGGGAAATGGACAGCCCTTTACACTTTCATTTGTGACTCCTCTGTCAATGGTGACTGGCTGTGGCTTATCACATAATACAGCTGGCAACTTCCCAAACCCCAGTGAAACCAACAGAGAAAATCACCATGAACAATTTGGGGTAGAATTATGAGTTTTGGTAATGAATATTTTAAGCTCCTTTTACAGCTCTCATTCCCAGGGCAGAAATGGATTTAAAAGACAAGTAGGGGATCCTGATGGGCTCTGACATCACTGTTGTGCTCAGCAAAACCATCTAATTACATGAGTTCTAAAGTCCTGCAAAACCTGCTGTTTCCATGGGTTGAGCTTAGGAATTAATGCAAGTCTCTCTTTTAGATCATCTCACACTTTACATTTTGTCTGAAGTGCTTTTCATTGTTCTACATTTTGCTGTATTTAATTAATTAATCAATCCACTTAAGTACTGTCAGCTTCATGTCAGATAGAGCTGTGTTGTTGTGAGATGTGGCTGAGCTGTGCTGCTCTGTCCATGAGCAGTGGACAAGGCTGTCTGGGTGTCTGAGTTTTGACTGTTTTTCATTGTTCCTCTGATCCTTTGAGAGGTAGGAGAGCCTTGTGCAGACCTTGGAGATGGCTTTCAGCATTGCTGATTGCCTTGGTAAACCTGCATTGCCCCCAGAGGAGAGACTGTATCTGATATCTCACAGGCTTTGGCTTCAACCTCCAATTTTACCAGCTGTTACACCATTTGACATCATCATAATTAAGTTCCTTCATTTTTCCCCCACTTTGTGGGCTTGAAATTAGGCATCTAAATTGATATATGGGCTTTTAAAGGTATGGCCTGGTTTTCAGAGATCTAAGTACTGCAATCTCCATTAATTTTCACTTTAGCACCCTGAAAATCAGTGGCCAAAGCTCCTTACTCTGTATTTCTCTCTGTGAGTGAAAGCAATGGAGAAGGGAAATATCTGTCTACTTGCATAACAAAAACTAGTGCAAGTAACTTCACTGATCCTCTCATCTTGCACACATAACCCACATTTAGCACATTTGCATGGATTTTTCCATGCCTAATGCTCTGCACAGCTCCCAGGCCCAGAGCCTGCTTGCTGCAGGTAGCAAAGAGCATCCAGGCTCATGAACCTGCCTGCCCCAGTCCCCCTGATAACCCAGAGCTATTGCTCTGTCACAGCATGTCACCATAAAATAGCAAGGGAGTGACTGGGAGTGGGCGAGGTGCTTATGGCTTCTGAGCCTCAAACAACACCAAAAAAAGAAAATTAGCTCAAAATAGAGCTTGAGATGCTCCTCCCACAGAGATGGGAGATGTTGGAATGTGGAAGTCATCTAAATGTGAGGAAGAGACCCTGCACAAATCTTTAAGGTTGGACCTAATGTCATGTTTCAGCTCTGTAATCTAGGACTGTTAAATATTTATGCTGTTGGAATAAACACAAAGAAAATTAATACCAGTTCAAATGAAAAGGATCAAGCTAGGATGGGGGCTAAAAGCAAAAGAGAGCAAAATAATCAAGCTGGATTTTCTTTCTCTTTTTATTCTCAGCTCTCCTTCTGCTAATGTGTTATTTCACCCTCAATACCTTTGACAATACCAGCTGCTTTGATCCCTAAGGCTTATTTGCTCCCTAAGTCAGCAAGTTTGCAATAGCCTAAATAAACTCAGAAAGGTTCAAAGCCCAACAGGAGAGAGAAAATATACTTTTAAAAGACATAAAGTCAGGAAGGCATGTGTTCCTTAATGACTTTCCTGGAGGCAGTATCTCTTCTTCCCCCACACTGCTCCTCCTCATCTACCTTCCTTCTGTTTTCTGGCTTCAATTAGACTGTAACATCTTCTGGAAGTGAATGCATCCTCCCTGTGCAATGGGCCATGATCTTCACTGGAGCCCCTGGTAATACTGGGACTCATTTTCCATCTGTTGTCAAGGGTACTTTTTTGGTCCATTAACACATAGCAAAACAAAGAAAGCAAAAGAGACCTGTTTACACCTGATGTATTAATTGCCATCTCCACACTGCTCATTTCTTGTCTCCAGACACTCTTTTTAAAACACAACAAGTATTTTCCATGCATGCCAATGTAGTGGAGAGGCTGTGGACAATCAGAACAAGCATAAACAAGTTATGGAAACTGCAGGATCTGCTTCTATACACAGTGTAATTTATTACCTGTTGCATTCTGCTGGTGGCAGGATTATGTCTGTCTTACAGAGTGTCCTGAAGCTGCAGCTGTAAAAAGCAACTGAGTGTAGGTGTGGGGAAGGAGGAACAAATGCACTAGAGATTAATTGGTTTTCTTTGAACATAACAGGGATTTTTGTCTGTGACAGCAGAGATTAAGGCCACATTTTACCTTGAGTTATGGTCCCTTTTCACCCTCTTTCTGGATGGTGATGCAAATGCTGCACTTCCATATATTGCAGACTTCTGCCCTTCTCCAGCTTTCCCAGAAGTCGAATGCTGAGGGCATGGCCAGACAGCTTTGCCAGGCTCCCAGGACTTCAAATGCCTCAAGTGAGGCCACACAGTCTTAGAACACAAATTCTCCAACATTGCCAAACTTTGTCATCCCACGAAATACCCAGGGAGGGTTAATGCTGTGAGAAAGTTGGGACTGTAACTTTCCCGCTAAATGGAGGGAAAAAAAAGAGTTGAACATTATGTTTGCTGCCAGTATTCAAGCCTGGCTTAAGATGCTCCCCACCTTATCTCCTCCCCTGCACACAGTGGCAGAGGGATGGGCCAGGCTGGACTGGTGGCACCACAGTCCATGTGCAGTGTCAGCAGTCTGGCAGTGAGATGCCAGCATGCCATCATCTCCCCAGGCCCCTCACCAGCCTCTGCACAGCAGGCTCCACTCTCTTCCTCCAGAAACTGGGAAATCTGGTAAAGATTAAAATATATTCTACTCATTTTCTCACTAGCAAACCCAGGAAAATTCTTTATTTTGTTTCCTGGCAGAACATGGTTTGTTAAATTATAATTGTTTGCATTTCAAGTAGAGTGGTTTTATGGAGAGAGGTTGCTCATACTCCTGAAGGATGATGGCGTCTTCCCTTCTCCTTGTTGCTTGAGGAGAACAGGGAGTCTCTATTTCACCTCATCTGGCATCCAGCATTTTGCCATGTAGCCCACACACATTGCTGGCTACTGCTGATTCATTTCACATGTAACTTCTCCTCATCCAGTTTGCATAAAGGAAAAACAATGATGTGCAAAGTTTTGGCAGGCAGGGAACAGAGGGGCACTAGGAACCTACCTTTACAAACCTTTTCAAACCCTTACAAAACTTCTCAAAATCTACTGAAAATTTGGTGTATTAATATATATCCCTGCTACATCCACTAAGGGAATAGTCACAAGTCAGTCTGAAATCATTACAATCATGTTCCCTTGTGCAACCTGTCAGGGGGGTGGAACTAGATGATCTTTAAGGTCTTTTCCAATCCAAACCATTCTATAATCTTATTCACAAGCATCTTTATCAAAACAGCCTCTGATTAACAACCTTCTGACACAAAAGTCCATCCAACTCTCTTCTTGTAGAAGCAATTCCTAGAGCTGATCTTAATCCAAGGTCTTCCAGCAGTAGGAAGTTACTGTGTATTAAAACCACATGTATATCTTTGGTAGATCATGTCCAAAAATGCTGGGAGCAACAAATATTCACATTCAACCAGTAGCCACCAACTTTCTAATAAATATTTATATAGGAAAACAGGCACAAAAATTTTGTTTACTGTACAGAAAAGCACTCAAAATTAAGGAATTTTAAAGTGCATATGTAACATTTGTTAGCTGAAAATCTGTTCTTGAAGTGACAGATCCTGGGTTTAGTCAGACAGTTTGATTCTCCTGAAGTGAGCCCAAGGACTGCACATCAGTGCTAGCAGCAAAAACAAGATCTCATGGTCCATTCCCAGGGATGGCCAAGGAAATGCACTAAAGGCTCCCAGCACATACATTGAGTGAAAATGTGGCTGCACAGCTCCAGCTTCCCCCAGTCCCATTCTTTGGTTTGCACCACATTCACATCACAGTTCACAGTCCTCCAGAGCAGACCAAAAGATCTTCATTGGCAGCACTGTACTCTTTCTGATATTTTCATGAGGAGCTTATGCAGAAAATAATGGTCCAGAGCATAAAAGGAGCCCGAGCCAGCAGACACTTCCCAGCTTGCATATTTTCCATGTGCATTGCACGGCCTGGCTGCTGGAGCCAACTCCTGGGGTAAACACAGCTCCTCGGCATCCTGTTCCCTCTGGTTTGTGCCACGAGTTCTCCCTCAGGCCAAGGCTTTTGGACTGAAGCTGCCTCCCTTCCTTTGCTGCAGGGCAGGAGGAAAAAGCCTGAGGAGCCAGCTCCTGATTGCAGATTGGTAACAGAGCTGGAGATCACAATGGGATGGCAGGGAATGGGCACCACCTCAACCACACAGAGTCAAGAACAAATCCTTCCTGGTGTCTGTGGCCTCTGCTGGTTTCTCTCCCTTTTTCTCAGTCTATTGGTGAGATACAGAGCTTTGTAAATTTGTGTTGGGATTTTTTTTCCAGGACCCTCAAGGAGAAGAGACTGGGCAGCAGATATAACCAGCCTGACATCCATCAGCCAACTGAGGAAGACTGAGGATTAGTGATCAAGCCACAGATGGACAATTGTTCCTTGAACCATCAACATTTTTCATCTTTTGTGCAGCAAGATGCTTTGGCAGATCCCAGCTCTGCCTCCCCAAGCAAAGGGCATGGCTGCATGCTAAAGCAAGGGGATGAGGCAGCCTGTCCTTGGGGGACAGGGATGTGCCTACTGTCACAGCCAGGGGGACCTGGACAGTGACCTGCAGAATGAGCTCAATCAAGAAATTAGACTTTAATACATGCAAAATTAATGGAGAGGGGAATATATTTTAACCCTTCATTCGTGACCACACAGTGCCCTTTAATGAATGGGTGCCCCTGAACAGAGTTCCCAGGAAACAGCTCAATGAACTCAGTCCTTGGAAACAGAGGGAAAAGCACTGATAAACATCTGATCTCACATAGGGACTGGCTAAAAAAATTAAACTTTTTTTCCAATGGAGAAAACAATGAACTGTAAAGAACACAAAGTAAATTGCAGATGACCAAATCTGGAATATTTCACATTATATGTAAGGAGACAAGGTTTGCTAAAGGATTTAACCTTTCTTCAGTACCCTACCCTACCTACTTACTTTCTCTATTTCCTTTGGATTTCATAATCTTGATAATTTCCTTTTTTGGATGCAAAGAAAGAAGTAATAGTCACTTAGGGAAAACTGTATCAAACATAGGAGGGGATTTTTTTCACTTCTGCTGCTTAATAACTTTAGGAATGTGGGTAAAACAATTTCTTTCTCTACTTCTGTTACATTAGTGACACATGTAGATTGCAGAGAACTCCATTCACCCCGTTCCCAGCATCTTTTTAAACTGCATGAACTTAAAGCAAGCTTTATTTTGAGACATCCCTAAAACAGTGCTATATACTGACTGGCACATAGTTAGGTCATGCATTGAAAAGCTCTTGAGATCCTCAGAATAATACTTCAAATCTGAGGCATTACCAGACAGTTGCCTTTCTTAATCTTGCTGCCAGTGTGGGATTTGGCAGAGTTTTTCAGAGAAAACCTTTGAGCATCCAAAAGCAGCATGTAGGAAGGAAAGGGACAGCAGGAACCCACAGAAAGGTAGCAAAAGAGAAAAAGAAGCTGATGCTTCTTAAAGACAACCAAAAAGCCTGTCTTCAGAGGGAATCCCAGAGAAAGGCCCCAAGGAAGCACTGAACAGGATGGGAGCAAGGCACAGACTGCCTCCTTTCTGTCAGAGGCAGGCAGAACAGAACTGGAAGGGAAGGGAGTCCTTTAAAAGCATACTTGAAGGTTAAACCCATAGGATTAATTCCCACATGTGTAAGAAACAGCTCCGTCTCCCTCCTTGCATTGCTCTCCTTGCATTGTAGGGTGGATTTTTTATGAGAAATACATCCTAATCCTCAATATTGCTCGCCAAGGAGTAAGGAAAGAGCTCAAATTAAACTCTGCTCCCAGCCTAAGCCAAACCTTGGTGCAGAGGGACTGCATCCTCTGGATGCCACTGCCCAGCCCAAACCCTGGGGACCCTCCCAACCCCATGTAATCCTATCAGGCCAAACTTTATCCCCATCCCACCTGGCTGTGTCCCATCAGCACCCATTGACCACCTCAAATGCTCCCCACAGATAAAAAGGGAAGGGCTCTGGTGTTCCCCTCCCCACAGACCTTCAGTAGCAGTGGTGGAGTGGGAGCCACAGGGGAACATTCAGTGAGTGCCTTCAAAGCAAAATGTACTGGATTGTTGGGTAATTGCTGGGTAATTCAGTAACTCTTGGCCTGATTCCTGACAAATGAGATCTGGCCAAGTCCTTCCATGGTGGCACCAAGATTTAATGAAAGAATTATTTCAACAGCTCTCAGGTTGTCTCTCTTATTTATACTAGAACCTGGTAATAGACACAATTACAGTAGATTAACTTTGGCATAGATTTAGCATAAAAACAACATACCAGGGCCAAATTTTACTCCAAGTATAATATATCTATTGCCCTGCCCGTGTTTCTATTTATTTTGCTTGGACTGACAAACTTTAATTCAAAGAAAATAATTACAGCATAATTTGCTGCTAGGTTTTTTCAGGACTATATTATTCGCTTGAAGGGAAAGTAAGTTTGCTTCTCATTGAGTTTAACGATGAAGGTTAATTTTCTTTGAGTTAAAGGAGTTTGGTTTTTAACTTGATTTCTATGCATTTGGGGCAACCAGCACAGCTGTGAAAACATAATTGTTCTTAAAAATTTCGGGATGTTCATCCTCATTTTCAAAATTGCTCTCTCTTTTGTGTGCTTTCCTAATTTCAGCTCGCTGAAGCGGCCGCTGATTAGCAACCACAGGTGCAATCCTTCTGGACTGCTCACTACCTCAGCTCCAGCACTTCCAGCCATGTTCTGCACTGCAGAAAATAGCCTAATTAGAGGCAAAAAGCTGATCTGTTAAAATAGCAGAGGGACCAGCTAGAGAGTCAGGGAGAGTTATTTGCCCCATCAGAGTCAAGGGGAAATTTACCCTTACATCAGCATGGAGAGGGACCAGGGAGATGCAGAGGATGTGCAGCTCTGTGGATCCAGGGTGCCAGGTGTGAAAGATTGGCAGTAACCTGTTATTTATGAGCCATTAATATAACCAATAACTGTACAGCAGCAGCCAGCATCCCCAGGACCTCACCCCTCTGCAGGACAGGCTTTTCTCTATGAATGCACCAAGGTGAAGTGATGCCCCTGTGTGGGTGCTGAGGCTCTGGGGGACACACCAATGAGGCACAGGGCAGTGTCCAGAGCTGTGGCTGTAATGAGCACATAAATCATCCCTAACGACCCCTGGGCCAGCCAGGCAGTGTGGGGGACAGCGAGCTAGCCCACGCTGCTGTGGCTGCTGCAGAAAGGCTTCAGGTTGCAGTGAGCACAAATGGCTCTTTCACACGTCTCAGCAGATGTTACTCATTTTCTCCTCATCTGACTTTAAGATTTGGCTCCATTCTTTCCCTGTTCCCAAAGCCCATCAGTTGTCCTAGAAACCTCTCCCAGCTCTCCATGGGCAATGGGCTATCCCAGTGTTCAGCAGTGGCTGGCCCATCTCCAGGCATCCCACTCCTCCAAGTCCTCATCTGGATTGCTTCTGTTCCCCACTGAAACTGGCCTCATCCACTGGCCATTTCCGCTGCTCCACTGCTCATGGTGTTATTCATCAAGGTGCTGCTCCTCCTGCACAGCCACAGGCTCTCTAAAATACTTAAGGACATTTGCAGAGTTTGGATGGAGGTTAGGAATAGCAAGAAGGACCAGATGTTCACTGGGAAAGACCAAGGCTGCACCTCAGTAACTCAGTGTCCAGGATCACCCTGGACCACGGGAGGATGAGGAGCAGCCAGCAGGGACAGTGCAGCTGGTCCTGGGATGGAGATGCACAAGGGCATCATCTGCACAGCCGTGACATCCACACAGCTTTGGCTGAGCAGTCATCCAGGTGAGTGGGAGTCTGTAATTTACAATTCCCTTTCCCATATCTATATTTTAATTTTTTCTAAGAATCCCAGAAAAAAAAAAAGAAAAAAACCAAAATAGCTTCAATAGATGCTTCAAATTTTTTTCCAGGTTGATAGCTTAAGCTGTGTGGCACTCTGTTAAAGGGAAAAGATAAAATGAGCAAATTCTTCGAAATGGATTGCTGACAATGCATGTGTGTGTGTGGTTTAGCTCAAATCTATATACCAGTTGTGCACCATATGACACAGGAGTCACTCATCAATCTATAACTCAAGAAAGATATTCCCAATGGATTCTGCTTATA
>NW_005054308.1:3592221-3600167 GCF_000277835.1 Geospiza fortis | reverse complement strand
CAGGAATTGACTGAAAATAAATCATCAGTGAGAGCTGCAGTGCTCAGACTGGGAGCTCAGTGTGGGTGGAGGAAGATCTGATTCCTCTTGGTTAGGGAGCAAATGTTTGCCTGCCTTGGTACTTGAACCCCCCATGCTCTGCAAAGCGAGGGCACCTTCCCAGCCTGCAGCATCCCAAGCACATTCTCAGCAATCCACAATTTCATGAGAAATCCTGCGGTGAAAATGAACTCCACAGTAAGGTGTGTTCATGGGAAATACAATTAAATGTTAACACAGAAGGAGGAAACCATCCATACAAAGTACGTGTTTTACTCCTGCTCCAAGTTCCCCAGAGACGAGTTGAGAAAAGCCCTGGGATCCAAAGCAGTAAAATAAAATCAATCAGAACCACTGTTAATCAAT
Source organism: Geospiza fortis (assembly GCF_000277835.1). Lineage (NCBI taxonomy): Eukaryota > Metazoa > Chordata > Aves > Passeriformes > Thraupidae > Geospiza > Geospiza fortis. The sequence continues at coordinate 3,599,762 of NW_005054308.1, read as the reverse complement.
ATGTGACTCAAGTTGGCAGCAGAACTTTCACCTGGAGGAAGATTACAAAGTCACTTTGTTATTGCTCCACACTTCTCACACAAGGAGAAAAATACAGTTCAATAGCTACAGGTACTCAAACCCCAGCTGTCTGAAGTAAAAGCTGTGTCCAACCAGTGATTTGTTTTTCTCTGGGAAGAGATTTGTGGTGATCCTCAACACTAGAAATGTGCCCACCAGTTACTGGATTTATGACCATGCCTCCACGCCATCAGAAACCCCACAGTCAGCAGTGAGGGACAGCACACTCCACTGTCATCCATGCAGTATTTTACCAAGGAAAACCCTCAGCAATTCCTTGTGGCTGTGATTTCATGAAAAGTTGTGAATATTTCACAAGCAAGGTAGCAGATGTTTGCCATACTCCAACCCAGAAATTAGGAATGCACAGAAGGTGAGCAGAGCCACATACAAGTTCAGAAAATTACCATGTGCAAATACAACTGCTTTGCTCCAAAATCACCAGTTTTTGATGACAACCCTCACCTCTACTGTTGCCTACAGAAACTCAAAGAATCATAGAATCATTATGGTTGGAAAAGACCTCCAAGATAAATAAAACCTTTGACTGAATACCCCCCATGCCCACTAAACCATACTGCAAAGTGCTGCATTTACTCATTTTTTGAACACTCCCAGAGACTACTCGGGGCAGCCTCTTCCAATGTTTAACCACTCTTTCAGTGAAAAAATCTTTCCTAATATCCAACCTGAGCCTCCCCTGGTGCAGCCTGAGGCCATTCCCCCTTGTCCTGTTGCTGGTTGCCTGGGAGAAGAGACCAATTCCCCCAACCTCCTTTCCGGCAGTTCTGCGCACAGCCGGGTCTCCCTCGAGCCATCCTTTCCTCAGGACTAAACAACCCCATTTCCCTCAGCCCCTTCCCACAGGGCTCGTGCTCCAGCCCCTTCATCATCTTCTGATCATGTCCCATCACGTTACCCCACCAAGGAACGTTTTTCTGTGGATGCACTTCCTGCCATCCCTGCGGGTGCAGCTGCAGCCCCAGTGCAGGGAAAGGCTGTGGAGCACTCGCTCTCCAAACAAAATGAATTTAAAAGGGAACCATTTCCCCAAACAGAGGCTGGGGGGAACCATCAGAAACAAATTAAAATCAAAACAACTTTTCAGCCGGAAACAATGGAACAGATGGAATAATATTTATTACTGGAAACTGCTAAACGTGCCAATTAATTTTGAAGGGGATTAAGTGGATTAAGCACTTTTTTACTAGAAAATATGCATAAAAAGTCATGAATCACAGTGATACCTTCAGCATTGTCAATGTATTTTTCTGGAAGCCTGTTTGGAAATCAAAGGAAAAAACAAATCCAAAAAGACTCAAATTGGACAATAATCTTTCTGTTGCATAAATAGTATCAATGTCCCCATGAGCATGCCCAGAAATATTAGGGGGAGGCAAAAACCAAACCATTGTTTCCACACATCAAGTTGGTAATTTTTGTCTAAACCAGAAAAGCATTTGACAGCGGCCAAAATTAGCCATGTAAGCATTTTGTGATGCTCTGAGCACAGAAAGATTTCTGAGTTCATTTGGATGTTGAAAGCTGTACAGATGATTAAATGCTTAGACAGAGCAGTGTGTAATCCAAGCTTGTTACCACACAGAGGTAGTATTATTAAAAGTAGGAAATTAGTAAGCATCTTTATTTGTTTATCTTAACACAGGAACATGGAAGTCCTTTCCCACAAAAATGTGTAATGTTTAAAATATATTCATCCTACATCCTGTTTTACATGGAGTAAAACATGAATAAAAAATATATAATAATCCAATTCAATTTTAGGAGCACTTAGGGTGAGGGTTTTTTCAGTATTTTTACATGCTTGCTTAGAAGTCTTTTATCTACATTGCTTCCTGCCAAAAAGAGAATTGAGAAGTGCCTTTCTGGTAAGGCTAGGAAATACATTTAATTTTTCCAAAAGGAAATTAAAAATACTTCACAGCACTGAAATTTGCCCACTGCAAATATTGATTTTGCAAAGGGACATTCTCCTTCAGAACTATCCAGAAACATTTTGCTAGCTCCACTTATCATCATTGCCTTCCCTTCCTTTCAAATTTATATAACACTTCATGCTTTCTTATGCAAAATTGTCATGTTCCTCCCAAAATAGTGCTATGTTTAGAGAGGTTATAAGGAGTAACTAATAAAATTGTGGTTATTTAAAGAGTACAAGATAAATATGACACACACACTTTCACAAAGAGAAAGCAGCTGGAAGAAAACTAACAGTGTCGGGGTTATGTGTAAACTCAATTTTCCTATCAAAAATTACGGAAACAGAAAAAGAAGAGAAAAAAAATTCACTGTTTGCTTAAACTTGCTTGGACTTATTGCTGCTGATTCTGAATATGGCTCATACAAGAGGCAAATTGCTTCATGATTCCAGGCTTTGCTGTTTGGATCTCAGCAAGAAATTTCTGATTTCTTCCTTAGTAGATTCAATCTATTTTCTTTGGCAGCTCCATTGCAATTGTGAAAGTATTTTGTCACAGGTTTTCTTTTCTGCTAAGTGACCCAAACCCCTGAGATTTTAACCTGTTTATACATACTGAATAGTTGCTCAGTGGGAACTTTGGCTCTGTGAGGAACTTAAGGCTTTTCACAGAAGAGCATGATGGTAGCTGAGCTATCTCTGCACAGTCCTTAAACAGGGAATGAGGGGACACACCTCCAAAAACTGATCCATCCTAAAGGCTTTATCTGGGAGGGATGGAGAAAAACAAAGCATAAGTTCAGTCTTATCTTGTTCACTCCCACCTAAATTCTAAACCTTTCTATCATGCACCAGCCACAGGAGCCAGCCTTGTGGAAAGGGTTAAAAAAGCCCTCAAGGAATGAGACACGAGCTGCCTCAGGGCACTTCAGCTGTTGAAGTGCAGGTGTCACTTATGGAAACCTCACAAAACACAATCTTTTCCCTACCACCAGTACTGAAGCCCACAAGGAATTGCTCTCACACTTACAACCAGATGCTGCAATCGACCGCACTCAGAGAAGAGGGGGAAGGATCCAACTCATCTCACACTTGGCTTTCCTCAGGCTGAGGACGTTGGAGTCACTTTGCACTCTGGGTGACACTGGCCATGCTGCAGCAGCACCAAGGATTGCAGAGGAGGAGCTGCCCACCTGTCTCCTACCGAAACAGGGAGCCCATTGAGCCAATTTGCTCTTACCTATGGACTCTACCAGCAGCCAAACCCATTTAGTCCTTGTTTATTAAATATTTGACTACTAACTCTCAATGCCTCTACTATAAGGACTTTTTTAAAATTTAAACAGAGCTCATGTTCAGGAAACTCTGGCATCCTGGGACATTGCTCATCACCTGCTTTCTCTGGATGACGCTCTGTCTCCTCTGCCCTCCTTCCAGTGATGGGTAAGGCTAGAACCTGTATTTGAACCCCAGGGGTTTCGGTAGTGCTCAGGGGCTGACCCCATGGAGCAATCCATCCTTTTACCCCTTCCTGGGCATCAGGCACAGCAGGGCACAGTGCTGACCTGGGCGGGGAGAGGAGTGCAGGTAGAACACAGCCCAACAGAGTCTCAGCATCCAGACATCCCTCACTGGGCACTTTCTGGAGCTCTAATCAGGACTAACATCACTGGTAACCAATAACCCCACTTTCACAGGCCAGTATACCTCCATTTCCAGCCCATTTATACCCCTGTGCCCATGACTTCTCTCAGTTATGTATGCACCAGGTACAAAGTTGAAATAAATCTTTTCATTTAAAGCAATCTTGATTTTGTGTGTCCAGTGGCCCTTTATCACAAAAGGCAGTTCTGTATTCTGCTCCTCCTGTACTGCCCCTGGCTCAGCCCTCACCATCCTCCCAGGTGATTTGGGAAGGATGCAGCATCTCCAGCCCAGGTGCCCAACCATGAAACTTTTGGACTTGCTCACAGATGTCTCCCCTGTCCAGAGGAGCAACTCTGTGTGTAATGTTCAAACACCCCAGAAAAACATCCCGTTTCTCTGTATCAGTATCTCCTCACTAGATAATGTATAAGACAGCAGATTTCACAGGAATGAAAGAATTACTCTGGTTGAAAAGGGTAATAATGTCCACCAGCATGGGCTAAGATTCAAGTTGACATTGTTGCAGAGGCAATAAGACATGAGCTGTTTGCAGCCCACATTTCTTAACCCAAACACACAGCAAGGAGCAGGGTGAGGAGGAGGAGGAGGAGAGGCTGAAGATGCCCCTCATCCACTTCTGCCACAATGGGTGTCACAGCCCCTTTGCTCACATCATTCCCTGATTCAAAGAAGGACAAATCCACCACAGAAGCCATGAGTACATGGAGAGAAACAAAGCAACATGATACTCGTTTGGCTTAGTCCCTGGAGAGGCCCTGTTTTACTAAATTAATAATCTAGTTAGATCTGTTCAGCTTCAGCTTCTTAAGAAACTAATCCAGACAAGCCCAGAAGTACTAATAACATTTCAGTCTGGGCTTGAAGAGAGATTAGAGAACATTTATTTTGCTTCCTATATTTTCTGATTGCTCCTAACCTTTCCTGCACAAGCATCTAAATGAAGAAATATGAACAAAATGACTAAGTAATAGGGCTTATGTTGAATTAAACTCCACTGAGAAAAAAAAAATCAAGGCAACCACAGGAAAACTGAACCACTTAACATTCAACAAAATAAATATACAGGAACATGCTGGGCTCTGAATGTAGAAAATTGGAGATTTATAGGTCCATATTTCAAAATTACTGCAATGAACTCCTTCATCTGCCACTTAAATCTTAGCTCCCGGCTCACCTACAACTTATAGAAAACTGTCAGACTTGATTTTTCCTGCTTTGATTGGTTTGGAGGGATTTTTTTGATGCCTCAGCATGAGCATGTTGACCGAGGTCACAGAAGCACTCCCTAAGCTGGATTTTTTTAACCATGGAAAAAACTCAACTTTCTCATAAAATCCTACTTTTGTCCTGAAAGGCAATATAAATATATCAAGGCAAAGAAAAGTGGGAAGGCTCAGAAATGCAGCTCTGGAATTCAGGTTGCTCTGAGTGCTCCGGCCATGCCCAGGCTCAGGGAGAGGGCAGAGTGCTCTGTTACCCATGGGACAACGTGTGAATGAGGGTGCTTGCACAGGAAACACCTCCAGGTGAGAACAGCAAGAAAATAAACCTTCCCCAGGCTCATGGCAGGCAGAACTGGGGTGAGGTGTTTGCTTTAAGCACCAGTGCAAAAATAAATTGTTTAGAAAGTGCCTGGGATACCACACCATGAACCAGCGAACCCACCGTTATCCACTGTTTGGTCCTGCTCAGATTTATTGGCTGATAAGTGGACCATGCAAGCAGGTATAAAGCTGTAACAGGATTATATGTGAATGATAAGGAGGGTTTGGTCTCTAAGGAAGCACAGGGCAGCCCAGGGAAAGGCTCTGGTGATTAATGGCAGGGAGGCACGGCAGGGGCTCGCGCGGCGCTTGGCAGCGGGACAAAACGCAAAAGCTGCATGAGGCTGTGTTAGAGACATGAAAACAGAGGTGTGGGGCCAGTTTCACTTGCCCTACAATAGACTGAGATAAATCATGGCTGTCAGCACCCCCTGAGCCCTGGGGCTCTCATCTCTCTGCTGACCCTCAGTAGGTTTTTGCTTGGCTGGTGCCTCCTCACAGACCTGCGCAGAGGAGCTGCAGCTACTGCATTTCATGGGGACAAACCCACAGTGAGTGGGACTCCTGCATGCCAAAGGATCAAAAGGTTTATTGAGGCTATTACATTGATTATGCAAATTTCAAAACCTTAGAAATCCACAATGGGATTTTTTTTTTCGGGAATCAAGTAGTGTGATTTTTGTCCCCACAGACTCATAATACAGGATTGAGGAGCACTTTCCAACCCTGATATAAACATTTCACCTTTGCTTCCTTGTCCTCACATACCTTCTTTTTCACTGGGAAAGAAACCCAGTCATTTGCTTTGGAACAGAACTGCAATACCTGCATATATATATATATATATGTGTGTGTGTGTGTGTATATATATGTGTATATATATATATATGTGTGTGTGTGTATATATGTATATATCTGTTTAATCATATATTCATAGAAACATTTAGGTTAGAAAAACCCTCTAAGACCACTGAGTCCAACCCTTAACCCAGCACTGCCCACTCCCCATCAGCCAGCAGACCATGTACCCAGGGGCTATATCTGTGTGTGTTTAAAATCCCTCAAGGGATGGTGACTCCACCACTGCCCTGGGCATCCTATTCCAATCCTTTTGGTGAATAAATTTTTCCTAATAATAAATCTAAATACTATTAATATAGTCCAAATAATTTAATTATATTAATATTAGAATACTGTGAGCCTATGTCTTGGAAAACAAATGCTTACTTGTACTAGGACGGTTCATGTTGATTCTGATTGAATTATATTGAATATTTATAGATATAATAGTTTCCAATCTTTGCAAGTCCTTAACACTCCGCCTATTTTTGGATGCTAATTGGCACTACTAATTTACAGGCAGAGAGAGCAAGACAAATGAGCAGCACACATTTTCCACACTGAGCCACAACCTGGGAATGGAGAGCTGCAGCCCCAGGCTGTGCTCCAGGCTGGGTTTTTCCCCAGGCTCTGTGCTGCCAGCCCAGCATTGTGTGGGCTGGAAATAGCCCCAGGAGCTTCAAGAACCTGGCAGTGACATGATGGAGACAAGCAAAAAGAGATACAGTGGACAACACCCTGGGAATAGAAGAAGAAAATTCTTCTGTAGGGGAAGAAAAGCACGAATACATGCAGAAAAATCCCTTTGGGCTCTTTTTAGTGCCTGCATCCCCCATCTCTCTAAAGGAAAGCTCCAGGCAGGGCCACAGGCTCTACTTCAAACCCTTGTGGAGGTGAATAGCCACATGCACAGCACAGCCAATATCAGACCTTCACATCTCCACATGTCACAGAAAAAATCAGTCAGACACAGGTGCCCAGCACTGTCACCTGTCATCAGGTGTAAGTCCTCTGTTAAGCTGACAATATCTATAAAGCTGAAATATTTATTGGGGGAGAAGAGAGAGGCAGTGCAATCCCACAGCCTCGTTTCTGTAAGCACATGGCAAGAACTGCTCATGTTATCAGGTTACTAAAATGCTGCCTCAGTGCAGGATGCCTTCGTCATGCCTCAAATAATTGCACAATTGATCTGCTCTAGAGAAGCAAAATTTATGGAGGTATTTAACACTGCTGACACCTGTCTTATTATATTATATGGTGGTTTTTAATAAATCAGGTTCCTCACTCTAAGACACAAGTCTTAACACGAGAAACAAAGAGCTGAGGAAAGACATCCACATGGAGTCCAGCTGAGGGCTTACCAAACCCACAGGGTCCTGGGCAACAAGAGCCAGAGCTATCAGCAACCTACCCATTGTCATAAACAACGTTTTGACAAAAATTAATACAGAAAGGGATTTGTCAAGTTAGTTTTCCTTCATGGGTCA
>NW_005054308.1:3555737-3592169 GCF_000277835.1 Geospiza fortis | reverse complement strand
TTTGGCTGGTGGGTTTTTTAAAAGTATGCACTGAAAAGAACCAGAATATTCTATAGCAGAGTTTCTGCTGGTGGAGTTATGCTGGCTTATATGGCCTGAAGATCTCATACTTGGTTTATACTATTCAAGACATTCCCCAAACAATGAGCAATACCCTGTCAATCCCATCAGCCCCACGTCCAGCAAATTCCACCACGAAAATTAGGGAGGGGAAATTGCTATTTCTACTTCTCCTTTTTTTTGCTTGGTTGGCTTCTGTCAGCTTTCAAGCAAGCTGGATGAATCATGGGGATATCAGAGAGCTGAATATTGGCATCTAAAGAAGAAATTGGTTCTATTGCATCTCTTTTTTTAGTCCTGATAAGGAGCAGTACCAAGCAGTCTTTGCATGTCCAGAGAAGGGCAACAGAGCTGGGGCAGAGTCTGGAGCACAAGTCTGGTGAGGAGCAGCTGAGGGAGCTGTGGGGGCTTAGCCTGGAGAAAAAGGTGACTCAGGAAGGACCTTCTTATCCTCTATAACTCTATAACTGAGGGGAGGTTGTAGCCAGGTGGGGATCAGCCTCTTCTCACACGTAACAAGCGACAAGACAAGATCAAACAGCCATGAGCTGCGCCAGGGGAAGTTTAGGTTGGATACAAGGAAAAATGTCTTCACCAAAATGGTTATCAAGTCCTGGCACAGGGTGCCCAGGGAAATAGTGGAGTCACCGTCTCTGAAGGGATTTAAAGCTGTGTAGATGCATCACCTGGGGACATCCCTTGGGTTTAGTGGTGGCTTTGGCAGTTCTGGGGAAATGGTTGGACTCGATGACTTTAGAGGGCTTTTCCAACCTAAATGATTTTATGGTTCATGATTCTAACAATTCAAAGCAAGAGCTGGGCCTGTCAGGAGGCCAGGAGAGCACCTGAGGATCCTTTTGAAGCACAAACACACTAAAACACATGCCTGCCCTGTCCTGCCCTGTGTGGGCTTGAGGGGCTGGGCTCCCTGGGTCGGTGCAGGGGTAGGACCTCCCCACCATGGTCTGGGCATGCAGGAGCAGACCCAACTGCTGCCTCAGTCATTAGGATTATTGTAATTTGCACCACAGTTGTCATTTTGCTTCTTTCAACTCCAACTTTTCTCCATAAGTGTAAATCCAGCTGCCTTGCCCTGAAAGTTGTCTCCTAGCAGCAAAGAACAGAAGCTAAAGAATGCTAAAGGGCAACTTGTTTTATCATGCTCTAGCTCTAGATGGATTTGTGCAGACAGAAGCACAAATTGCAGTTTAAAACAGTGGTGGTTGGCATCAAAAAAGAAATTACTGCACCTTTTTCACCATCTATTCTCATCAGTCAGATTCTCTGCAAATCCAAGTTACATCCAACCAAATTACACATGAGGCCAGGGATGAAGTACAGGGCTGTAATGGAAATCCCTGGTGTGTGTTATACTCAGTGGACAGAGGTCAGCCCAGAGGGGATGAAAGTCAATATAACAGGCTTTGAAAGCTACATAGGTGTGCTGCACCTGCTGCTGACACAGGCTGCTGCTTCTGCATCCAGAGTTTACAAAACAAGCAAAAGAGAAAATTCCAAGAAACACCCTGAAACTTCAAATACCCTTGGACCTAATCATGCGGTTGAACAGAAGGGTAAGGAGCTGGTCCCGTAGCTTGAACTGGGCCATTTTAAGAGATTTTTTAAGAAAAACAAGTCCATCCTGTCCTACACATACAAGTCAAATTAATAAAAACTTTCTTATCTGATATAACCCTCCTGACCAGCTAGGGCAATCCTGGATGCAAGATCGGGCCAGTGTTGTGAGAAAGGCAAACCTGTCCTGGATTTCTCCTTCCTGCATCCAGCCTTACCCATTATCTTATTTGGAGCGATTTACATGCCAAAGAAATTAATACATTGGGTACAACGTGGGTTTGTTTGGGTACAAACACATCTAAAGGCTGCGTGGGCTACTTCTCATACTTAGAAACTTTATTTTCTCTTCAAGAGCATTAAAGAATTCAATTTGCACTTCCAGACAGCATTTCCCAGGCGACTTTCTTCCGCTGCCCCGCTCCGGTGAGGAACATCAAGAGCCACTGCAGACCTTTGAAGAACTGGCCAATAATTTCAACATCTCCTTGGCAAAAACAGACCCTGCAAGGCAGCTGTCCCACCTGACAGCTCTGAGCAGAGGGGTGGGCTGCGCAGGGAGCAGGGGCACAGCTGCATTCGCAGCAGAACAGCCTTTCCCAAGCCAGGCACTAAATGCAATTAGAGAGAACAGAAAATCTCAAGTATAAGATAAAACAAAACACGTTCAAAGTCTGGAAGCAGAGTGTGGGGGCAAGGCTGGGATTGTTTGGAGCTGGCCTCCTTTCTGCTGGCACCCACTGCTTGCAGACACAGAGAGCAGTGCAGTTTAAAAGCTTTTTTTGTTGTTGTTCTCCGTATTCGTGGGGAGTTTCAGTTCTGGAGTTTAACCTTCAAAAGGTTAAAGCCAAGGTATTCTTATGGCTCAAATGTTGCTCCTTTGTCATCAAGGTGCCATATCTATGGGAAATTTACTGTGCCAAGGGGAAGAGACACTGCCTGGCATAGCCAAAGTCACTACTGGGGAAAAGAAAAACCCATTCAGACACCTGGAAGTGAAACATGTCTAATATAGCAAATATCACCAGCAAACATATGCAAAGTACCAGAAATACAAATGCTAATGAAGAATTTATGAAGGTAAACATGTTCATTAGAGAGACATCAGTCTCAAGAAACTCTGACAGTAGCACAAGGACAAATCATTCATCTCAGCCTCTGGCAGCAGTTGCCTGCTACCAGCCAGGTGCTCAGGACATCAGACCAAGGGCTTGTACATCAGAGAAGGAGGAAAACTGGGGTGTTTGTGCACTCCCAAAGAGGAGGTGGCTTTGGCAGCAGTATGTGGCTGCAAAAACCTTGAATCTTTGCCCATCAAAGGCCAGCACTGGCTGGAGTCAATCACCAACCACCGACTGCTGGCGCCCCAAGGACCTGTTTACCCAAGAATGCAGAAAGTTCCTTTTCAGCCTTCAGTGCAAGAGTTTTCCCATTGACTTCCACCTGGGCAGAGGCTTGGAGGTCGCAGAAGAAGACAGGGAGTGTGTGACCCACACAAAGCTCAGCAATGACCTGGAGCTATGGAGTAGGCACAGCAAAATGCTTCAAAAGAAGAAGAAACAAAATCGCAGCCCTAGAGAAGTACAGGAATCAGAGCTCCTGCTGGAATGAAAACTCATAGAAAGTACTTCTTTCTCTGAGGGCAAGTCACTTGGGTCACAAAGTGCCAAAGCCCACAGCTTGAAGTCCCAGAAGGGATCTGCTGGATCTGCTTTAAGGCATGAGGACTGTGACTCCAGAAGCACCACTGAAGTGTTGGAAGGGTAGGATGGAGATCCTTTTCTCTGTCTTGTTTCTGAGCATCTGCCACACTGCTCCGTGCACAGCCTGGAGAGGGAGGTGTGTGCAGCTCAGCCTCCCTGAGGGGCTGAGAGCAATCCTGTGGTGCGGCTGTGCCAGTGTCCTGGACTTACAGCTCCAATAACCCAGCCCTCCAGCCCTGCAGGCAGCCACACTCTGGCAGATGCCACAGCTCTGTGTGGTTTCTGAGAGCACCAGGGGAGGGGATATCCAGCAGTGTCCCACCACTTGTACCTGAAGTGGATTGTTTTCTTTTGAATCCCTGCAGGGGACCAGTCTCTGTCACGGGTTTCATCATTGCAGTCATGAGTTATCCAAAATCTGTTAAAAAAATAAGGGAATATTTGATCCCCTGAAGGGCAAATTTCCCAATTCACCATATGAAATAATCTGTAAAGCAGCAATTCCTTTGATTTCTCATTTCCTTCTATTTTTTCCATTGATCTCATCACATTCTCTCATTGTCTCAACTTATAGAGCAAGGCAAGAGGACAGATAATCTGTTTTCCCTCTGCTCTTCTTAATGTCTTCTTGATTGAAAATCATATTAACTCTTAGGCACCCTGATCTCTGAGAGTATCCATAAAGCCACATCCACATCTAGAAAATTCTGAGACTTCTCTTCCAAGCTACTGAGCTCTGGGGAGCTCTCAGGAACGGACAGATACTTGTGTAATCCTTAGGAGGCATCAAAAGAAATGCTGGCTGCTGAGTTTCTCCAAAATTTTCCTTGGGACAGTGCATTGATCTGAGACAGGGGATGAAGAAGGACAGAGGAGGCCTTCACATCCATCTTCTCCTTCTAAAGATGAGCTGCTAGCACAAAGCCAGCCCCATCCACAATGGGAGCAACCTTAGGTGCTGATCCTCTCCTGCAGAACTGACGTTCCAGAGCACCACTTCTGCTGCCAAATCACTTTAGCAACAGCTGCCTGCCTTTGCAGAAGGAGCCAACTGCCAGGAGAGGCTGCCAAAGGCCTCTGGAAGGGATCACAAGCCGGACATATTTTTGTCCTCGAGAGTGAAAGCGGCAAAGCCTGGATTTGGGGAGGACACCTAAGGCAGCCTACAAAGAGCAGGGGCTGCACCACCAGTTTTCCAGTCCCCAGTCCCATGCCATCACTGTCTGTGGCATTTATAGACTTTATCAGCCCTGTCTTGCTATCTAGCTGATTTCTCATTTAATTTCCACAACAAAAAACCACTATTTCTTCATGCCACCAGTTCTGCAATGTGCCATCTTCGTGGGGTTCTTTTTGGATTGTTAATAAAAAACCCAAGAAGTTCAGTTCTACCTTCTCAGGGGTATGACAGTGCAGCAAAGCACAGCATGAGTTTTCTGTGCTTTAGCTGTTCTTCATGCAGGCACCGTCAGCATGGCCAGGCAGGGAGGGGTTGGCAGGGTGTAACAAGGAGGGGGATGCTGCACAGTGGTCCCTGCTCTCCCCTTGCTGGTCTCCCCCTGTGATGATCTGCAAGCCTGGCCAAACCACCCTGCTCCTAGGGAGTGATGAACTCCAGAATATTTGCTGGCAAAGTGGGCCTGTGGAGTGCTTGGCCCAGCTCTTTTTGCAGCCCACCCAGACCACACATGAAGAAGAGATGGGTGGCAAGGCATGCTCACTGTTGAGCGTGCAACCAGGTGGAAAACTTGAGAAAAGTGGGCAAATGCAGCCTGAAGGGAAGTTCAGAGCAATGAAGTCCCTACTGGTTATACCACTGCCAGGAGAAGTGCACAGCTTGTCTGTAGCAGTAGGATGTCTCTTGGTTTGCTTGCAGAAATTCTGGTTTATTTGCAGAATGAACTGATTTTCTTAGGAACACTATGCATAACAACTCCCACTTCCCAAGTGCTATGGTAATTAAGCTTTTATCCGAGTAGATAAAATAATTAACATATTTATTACTCAGAAGAAAAAGATCTTTTTTTGATTGATTGCAGCCTACTAATGTTTCATCAAATATTCAAAGTCTCTATTGTTAAGCCATTAATTTTATTTATTTTTAAAGCCACTACATATGTTTCCTATCCCAAAGGGAGGAAAAAAAATCAGCATATGAAAAATTCCCATCATTACTAACACACAGCTCAGCAGAAAATGAACAGAGATAGGGAGCACCCTTCCTGTCTGCAGCAGAGTGGGCTTCATTAAGCTTGCAAGGGATTTTTGCACATTCCAGAAAGCACTGAGGGAGTGGGAGAAGCCCTGCAGAGCCTTGTGGGCACCTACAGATGTTGTGGATTTGTGCCCAAGCCAGGGGCACAAAGTGTTGCAGTGTGTGGTGGTGTTCACAGGGGTCTTAGGATGGGGGAAGAGACAAAGATCTGACTCCATGTTCCAGAAGGCTTGATTTATTATTTTATGATATATATTACATTAAAACTATACTAAAAGAATAGAAGAAAGGATTTCATCAGAAGGCTAGCTAAAATAGAATAGGAAAGAATGATAACAAAGGTTTGGGGCTCGGCTCTGTGTCCGAGCCAGCTGGGCTGTGATTGGCCATTAATTACAAACATCCAACATGGGCCAATCACAGATGCACCTGTTGCATTCCACAGCAGCAAATAATTATTGTTTACATTTTGTTCCTGAGGCCTCTCAGCTTCTCAGGAGGAAAAATCCTAAGGAAAGGATTTTCCATAAAAGATGTCTGTGACAGCAGTGCTTGGTCCTGGCACTGCCATCCTTGTCTGCACCCCTCTCCTGTGGCACCCCAGGCACTCCTGCACATCACCACAGGAGATGCTGTGAGATGATTGCCCTCCATACCTAATCACTGTATTATGATCATTTTTAGCTAATGGCTTTAATTCTTGGTGCTGGGCAGTTGTGTTGCTGTGGTTACTCTGTGGGCAAATGTAAACAGCTCCCAGTCACCAGGAACAAGCACAAAAACAAACCTCTCAAAGGCTGCCAAGATCTTCCATCGAGTGCTGTATCCACACACCCACAGACTTTTGGCTGTTGGGTTCTTTGGAAAGATGAAGCCACAAGTCCAAAGGAAAAGATGCCAGAAGCCACCAGAGAGAATAACCATAGAATACATCAAGGTAATCATCATGTCTGTCTGGAGGGGCAGTCACCCCTGCCCAGTCATTTCCTCATGTGTGGGATCCCCAGGGCAGCTCCATGCCTGGATGTCACCCCTGGGTTATGAAGCAGGATTTGAGGTGCAGCAGAAAGCTGGATCTGACACCCTGCATGGCTCTGCCTCTGCAATTTTGTATGTATCAACCCTTTTGTGTCTTCATCTTTTTGCTTCAAAAGCCCTCCTAGCAGACAAGGGAAAAGGCCCTCAATGCAGGGCTTTGCAAAAGGCTGCAAACATGTCCCTACCACCAGATGTGCTGTCACTTCTGCAGTGGCCATCACCCTCCAGGCACTCCAGCTCCCACCCAGAGTGCCAGCAGGGCACACAGGCTCTGCTCCTGCCATTGTAGCTCATGGTAAATGGCCCTGTGCACACCAAGCATTGCTGCTCTCTCCTCCACAATCTCAGTTTCTTTATATTAAGGCCCATAAAACCATTGCAACATGGACATCTCAGCAGGGTCCTGCTCACCAGCTGTCCTAAGGGACTCTCATCCCATGGAGCCAGTGCTGGAAGCAGATGTGCTGCAGCATTTTCCTGCCATTCCTGGATATGTGTGAAATTATGCCCAGTTCTAATGAGCTGCAGAAAGGAGAAGTGTCAAGAATGGGTTTTCTCATGCTAGAGCATTTGTGGATCTTGCTTTCACCACTCCCCACCTGAGCAAGCACTCACCTGGGACTGGATTAGGAACTTTTCAAGTGTTGATTTCATTTGGTCCTATTGTCTTGCAAAAATAAAATGCCTTGTGGTGTTTTACACCAAACCTTGTGGTTCAGTTTTTCACATTTTCTGTGCTTTTCAGTATGGATGGCTTGGCAGCAAAGCCACTCCTTTTGAGAGAAATGGCACTAAAACCACAGAGAGAAGCTGCCTGTAATTCATTACATACAGTGCCACCCTATTCTACTCCTAAAGCCTTTCATTGGAAAAGTTGGAACCCACAGATGACCCAAAATTATGCCCACACAAACTGAGGTGTGATCAGCAAATCAGGATGGCACGTTGTGTTTCCAGTCCTGGGGCAAAAAGAAGGGTTTTCCTTCCAATTGCTGATGTGTTATCCAGTGATGTTCTAACTGCACACCTGGGCACTAACACCATGTTCTCACCCCAGTTCTCATCTGACTCAGGAATTAAAAACAACTGGGACAGGGAGAACACACGAACAAGGACAGGGCCCATGCCATCCCCATCCCTGTCCCAACCATCCCTCAGCCCATACAACAGCATGGAGACTTCTCAAGGCTTTGGCCAGCACTATCAGGAATGTGAATCAGTCAGATCAAACAAATTCCCTTTCTTACCTTCACATTATTCCCTCTACATTACAGCAAGCATTGGGGTGGATGCTACAGAAAGCCACCCATCTCATTGTGTGATTAAGCACAAAATAAATACCTACAGCCAGTCAAGCTGAAATGACAATTAACAAAATTGTGTAAAGTGTAAGCTGTGCTTGCACATAAAAACCAATGGTAAGTTGTAACATGCAAGGAAATGAGTCAGTGGGAAATTAAACACAATTTACTATTTTCTCAATGTAACAAGTCACAGTTGGGATTAATCCTTTTGTGCATATCTAGAGGTGACTCTCAAATCACATACACAAAGAGCCAGTTCTCCCTTTTGCCATTTTATTGCAGCTCTTTTTAATGATTCATGACAAAGAGCTTCAAAGAGCCCCAAGCCATGACAACAGTCCCAGATCCGACCTCCTTGTTCTCATCTCAGCAAAAAATCCTCCTTGGTGAATAATTTAGGTTTAGGAAGAGAGCTGTCTTAAAACTATTCCCAAGGGGAGAACTAGTGTCTAGAATTTAATCTCATTATGGAAATAAAAATAAAAATAAAATATCAAAAGAACACAGTGACTGCAACAACAATACAAGCCTTATTTTGCAGAATTCATCCGTTGTGAAACTCCACAGAAGGGAACACAGCTGTTTTCCCTGAAATATGTTTCATGTTTCAAGAGACCAAAGATGAAATCCAAAGCTTTGCCTTTCAACTTATGATAGATAAATACATGCAAGGATGACACAACTACTGTTCAGGCTATTGAGGAAAGAAAAATGTCATTTAGAGCTAGAGGTGAAAACACGGGCTTGACCACAGGCTGCAACACATCCTCCTCTAAGTTCAGCACAATGGGAGCAGGCTTGCAACAGCCTCCCAAAATCTGAGGCAATTCACCCCTGACTTCAAGCTTGGAATCGAGTTTTATATTTCCTCTGTTGCAAGGGCTGAGGGCTCATACAGCATGGTTACAACACCAAAAAGGCACAAAAAAGGAAGTGCAGCCAGAAAAAAAATGCATACAACATGCATCACTTCTGTACACCTCCGCCTTAATTTCTGAAATTTCTAGTGAGTATTTAATTCCTCCTCCAAATTCCTGACATGATATGCAGGGATTTTGCCACTTCACTTCTAATGTTTAATCTTCTCCTTGACGAACTGATAGGGATATTCTTAGACATTAAACTCAGATGAGCCATTCACAGTTTGCCTTCAGTTTTCATGGCCATTTTGCAAAGATTTCTCCCCATGATGAGCACCTTCATCTCCCCTCTATGAAACACTATGGTATTTGGAAGGACAGTTAATCCAAGTCATAGCTTGCCCTATGCTTGAAATAACCAGCATATCCAAAGCCAGCTGAATGCTGAAACATTTCTAACAATGGGGATGACTGTAATAGTGCATATCCTGGTCCCTGGGATGCAGGTGAGCACCTAAAGGACACTGTGTGGCTTAGGAAGTCGTGTACCTTCAGAGCAGGAGGAAAAGCCTCACCTGAGGTCAGGTCAGGGCATGGAGCCCACCCAATCTTGTTTGAGCACAAAGACACAAACGTCCTTGCCCTGGCAGATTTAACAGCTCTCCTGGAGCCCTCCCATTTTGCCACCACAACTATTTATTTTGGGAGTGAACTGCCCCATTCCAGTAGCTCCCCCTTCCAAAGGCAGCGTGCATTTGGGGGTTCTCCCCGTGTCTACAAGCACAAATATTCTGCTCCAGCTCAGCTACACATTGCACTCAACAATGTATGATTTCAGCCTCCAGGTGGATAAAAACGGTGAGGATTTTCCTTCAAATGGTAGTCCCATTGCTAAAACTCTTCTTTTTTATTTAGGAGGAGACAACCACTCATCCCTGCCCTCCATTTCACAAATCACCCTTCCAGGGTGACAAATCACCTCTGGTCCCTCTGGGCCTCACCCTCAGAGGCAAAGCCAGGCTTCAGCCTTGGTCTGCTAGAAAGCCTTATGCTGGTTTAGAGATCTGAAAAGATCAGAGGATGAGATGAAATGAGAGTCCTTTCAGCAGCAACAATGGCCCTGTAATTAGCCAGATGAGCAGGTGACACGCTCTGTGCACAGGTACAGTGATGCTCCCAGGGGACACACAGCTCTCTGAGCATGGCCCATCTGCAGAGCTGAGGACAACAGCAGGACCCTGCTGACTGTGTCTGCTCTGAAACACTTCCTTTGTGTGGGGCAAAACCCAAGCCCTGATCAATTACTCTGCGACGGGGTGGCTTTGTGAGGTCTGAAAGGGATGCTTCAGCCGCTTGCCCTGTGCTCACCTGGCCAGCCCCCCACAGCCTGTAGAGCACTGGCTGCTCATCAAAACACATTTGTGGGGCTCAGCAGATCTGCTGGAGATACCCAAGGCACCCCAGTGTATGCTGAGCAACTCAGCTTATGATTGCATCAAGAAAATGTATCAGAGTTATCAGAGTTTCTTTTGGGACAGGACTGTAGTGAATTCTGTATCTGTTTCTTTTTACTCAAATCATTTGCTAAAAATTCTTCTGTGATCATCATTTTAAGACAGAGCAGGTGTCAGAGACAGCTGTACATGGCCGCCAAAATCTGTCACACCAGGCAAGAGGCACCTTTGAGCTCTCAAAAATAATTAATGTCAAAAACAGTGCCTGGCATAAAGACACTGAACTGCTTGGGCACACGTTGAGAGTCACCGTATGTGTACACACACCTCAAATACATTCATTTCTTCATGAAATTTGGAACTAAAACAGCAGTTTCCTTACTCCATACTTAATAAACTTGGCTCTTGCAGCATGAGAAGAGTCATACAAGAAATGGGATTCACTTGTGGAAAGCACGAGAATTTCCTTTAATTTTTCTCCAGCCCGTGCATGAGTTCCTGGGTTTGGGGAAAGTTCAAATTGCCGTCAGCTAAAGCTGCACCCAAATTCTTATTAGCAGAGGGGGAGGGAAAAAGATTTTTCCTTACCACAGCTCTCCCTGAGGCTGTTCCTGCACACAGTGCAGAGAAAACTGCAAGGAGGGAATTACCCTAAGATGCAGCAGGGAAGGATATCAGCTCTAGACGCGGCTGCTTTTCAGACAATTCTCCCCCGTGCCCAATGAGCAACTTCGCCACCAACTGATAGTATTCTGAAAAAAGCCTTTTGTACTCTCCTTGGGTTTCTGGGGTGGGTTTTTGTGGAGGTTTTGTTGTTGTTGTTGTTGTGGGTTTTTTGTTTTTTGTTTTTTTGGTTTTTTGTGTTTTGTGTAAGAAATTGAGAATTTATTTGAAAGGTTTGAACTGAGACCTTCCATACCTCAGCTGTCTGTTTTCATCCCAGGCTCTGGAACAAACCTCTGTCTAGAGTCCTACTGGCATTTAATAACCAAACCACTCCTAGCAGGGCACCGTGAGAGCCGCTGGAGCTGGGCTAGAGTTGTGCAGCAAAATTACCAAAAGCACAACAGGAACTATATCATCCCTTCCCATTCCACTGCACCAGCAGCAGCCTCATAACCCCAAAACAGGTCTTTCACCCCAAAAGCTCTGTGCCTCGTCAGCCGGTGCCCCCAGCCTTGTCCCTGATGCGCAGCCCCACGGCATTCTCCCACGGCAGGCAGGGCAAAGGCAGAGCAAAGGCAGGGCAGAGTGGGCAGGGCAGGGCGGGCAGGGTGGAGAGGGCAGGGCGGACAGGGCAGAGCGGGCAGTGCGAGCAAGGCAGGGCAGAGCGGGCAGGGCAGAGCGGGCAGAGCGGACAGGGCAGAGCGGGCAGAGCGGGCCGTGCGGGCAGGGCAGGGCGGACAGGACAGGGCAGAGCGGGGAGAGCAGAGCGAGCAGGGTGGAGAGGGCAGGGAGGACAGGGCAGAGCGGGCGGTGCGACCAAGGCAGGGCAGAGCGGGCAGGGCAGAGTGGGCAGGGCGGACACGGCGGAGCGGGCAGGGCAGTGCGAGCAAAGCAGGGTAGAGCGGGCGGACCCGGGTAGAGAGGGCAGGGCAGGGGAGAGCGGGCGGGGCAGTGCGAGCAAGGCAGGCAGGGAGAGCGGGTAGGGCAGGGCAGAGCGGACAGGACAGGGCAGAACGGGAGGGCTGTTCCCGGCATGTCGGCACGTCCCGCATGGGAGCCAGGGCCAGAACGCTGCAGCTGCCTGCGCGCAACGTGCAGGCTGTGTGCGGTAGGGCTGTACTCGCAGCCTGCCAACACCCGGGCCGGGAACGCAGCGGGATGGCCGCTGCCAATGGGAGCCGGCAGGAACCGAGCCATGTGGGAAACTTAAAATGCAAGTGGAGCTGGGAGTGCGTGGCCAGTCCTCCCCGAGCGCTGCCCGGGCTGGCAGGGGGGCTGGTTTCGGGCGGCTCCAGTAGCGGGGATGGGTGCGCGGGCGGGGAGCGCGGCTGGAGGAACCGCGGGGCCGCAGAGGCGTTTGGAGAACGCTGCTGTGAAGGCAATTAGATCCCACTCTGATCTCCACCCGTTTCATTTAGACAAAAATCTGGAATCTGGATTTGAAGATGCTCTTTTAGCTGTTTCTGAAATCAGAAATAGATTCTTCAAGGAAGGAGGAATATCTATTTACATCCATGAAGTTCCCGCGTGTTGCTACCCTGTTCTTCACGGAGCAGAATATTGTTCATTAAAGCAACAATAAACCGAGCTTATTTCCTGAAACCTTCCACATTCTCAACACACCTAACAACGCTTTTAAGGAATATTCTTCCCCATTTGATTCACTGAACTTTCCTTTAGATTTAGAAGCCTGCTAAAGCTAGAAAAATTAATATATAAGTCAATCTGTGGCAAAAGGTGACACCCCTTCCCAGGTGAGACTTCTCCAAATCTTATTTCCAAGGTGCATGGGAATTTCCGCGGAGCGCGGGCATCCCTGGAGCGCTCGCAAGCGGATGGTTTTCAGCTAACAGCCCCATTCATACAAATGCACACATCACCCTCCCCAGCAGCCCTCCGCTGATGGGGAAGGTCCCAGCTGGGCAGGGGCAGCAGCAGCCGCCCCACCGCCTGCGCTCCCCTAGGGGATGTTCGGGGCGGGGATGGGGGATGTTCCCCCCGGGGTGCCGGTCCCCCCCTCCCCGGCGGGCTGAGGAAGCGGAGGGAGCCGTGGAGTTGCTCTGCATATTAATGAGCCGGGAGCGAGGGCAGCGGGAAGCGCTTTAAAGGAGGAGAAGGCAAAGCAGCGGCAGAGCGCAGGCAGCGCCGCTCCGCCGGGAGCCGCTCCGCTGTCCCCTCCCTGCCCACCCAGCCCCGGGACAGCGGCATCGGGGACACGAAGCCCAGGCGAACACACACATCAACCCCCCGGCGTCTCGTCGGGTACCTGCTGTCTCACAATGAAGCTCCTGACAGCAGCTCTGCTCCTGCTCTTCATCGCGATGTGCTTAGCCAGCGCGGAAGGTAAAGGGGTTTGTTCTGCTTGTTCCCATGTAAATCTCTTCTCCGGTAATTTGTGTTTGTGTCTTGATAGCCCTGGCTTGGGTTGAGCTATGCCCTGCACGGTGGTAAGGTGTGATACGTGGAATCTGTGAGTAAGGGAGCTGCAGGTTATGTAAAGGTGGAGGAGAGGTAAAATACAAGGGATGAAGTTGTGTCTTCATTTGTGTCTTCAGTACAAGGCAAAGAACTCGCAGGGGGGCAGGTCGTGCCATGTTCTTCGTTATTCAGGAATAGAGCTCAAGCATCTCCTCTGAAACTGAGGGTGGTTTTCAGGGCAAATAGAGCAGAGCTTGATGTGAGGTGGTGGCACAGTCTGTGTCTTCTGCTGTGCACAAAAATGATGGGTAAAAAATGCTCAGCTTTTGTCTGGCTATGACTGCAGCACAGCATCCATGCAAGGAGAAATGACTCAAAGTCCTACAAAGTCCAAGTGAGACACGAGTGAATGAGAAAGTAGCCCAGACACGCACTTGCTTGCTCAGTTTAAAGCAAGTTCTGACTCTTTCATTTCCTTTTGTTAAATACAATTATATTTAATCACAGCAGGTGCACTTTAAAAAAATCTGCCATTTACAGTCCCAGAGCATATATAGTGCTCTCAAAAAATATTTCCCAGAGAGTCGCTACCTTTTCCTGGGATATACCAAAGGAAAAAAAAATCTCTTTTTAAGCTCAACAGCATTTAAAAAAATGCATCTTTTCTCAGCCAGGCTTGAAAGAGCAAGCTGAAGTTTTCCTGGATGCAGACAGGCTGGAGGGGAAGGGACGCTTGGTATGCAGGAAGCTTTGCAGGCGCATGAGAAAATGCTTTTTCTTGTAGGCGTGAAGTGCAAATGCTCAAGAAAAGGTCCTAAAATAAGATTCTCTAATGTACGGAAGCTGGAAATAAAACCGAGGTACCCATTTTGCGTGGAAGAGATGATTATGTAAGTTTTCCTTCATTTATTTCTTTCTGTTTCCCTGCTTCACCTTATCTGCAAGTTCCTTCTTTGTTCTTTGTTTTCCTCATGCCCTGGCATGCTAATTCCTGGGCATAGTAATTTTCTGCATCAGATTTAAAGAAAAAAAAAAAAGTGCAATTCTGACCAAAATCCCAAGTATCATTTTTTGACACAATTTTTTTTTATCAAATAATTATTTCCAGAATGGGAAGTAGTAAAAAGATTATCATTAATTCAAGTGAAAAGAGGGAAAAATTATGCTCCAAGCAGTCCGATACAACACTCAGAACTATTTACTCAAGGTATTCTGGGCATGCAGAATAAACATGAGCAGTTTGGTCTGTGGTGGTTTCTGAAAGGAAGAGTTACCCCAGCCTGCATTATACTAGAGGGATCTCCTTCACCTGCTGGGGTTATTCAGCATGTAAAAAAATTCTTTCCTTGCAGTGTCCCTGCAAGTCAGGACCAATGCTGCTGTGTAATCTCAAGCTGATGTAGTGGGTAACCAAGCTGAGGCAGGTACTGGGATTTTTTACATAACTGGCTAAAAAAAGAGGGGGTTTTTTACATTTTAAATATGGGCGGATTTGCCTTTTTTCCTGCCCTGTTTGGATATCATAAGATTCCCCCAACAAAGCACCATTCAACCAGCGCACGATGCAGCTGGGTAAGAGCCAGAAGGGCAGATAACCCAACAGGACTGCACCGAGCCCCCCTGCCACCTAAGAGGGGAGAGAATTGTCCCAGGATCAGCCACAGCCCAGCACCCTGAGGACTGATTGCATCCAGCATTGTGCTCCCCATGGAAGCCTTGCCAGTGGCTGACCAAGGGGATCTGTGCAGGCTGCAGATCCCCCCAGCACCCTGCAGTGCCCACGGGGCTGGATCTGCCCGTCCACCTGGCACAGATACCTCAGGAGAGACCATGGAGTGCCCACGTGGAGCTGCCAGGCTCAGCACCTCAGGGAGCTCCTGGAGAAGGAATGGAGATTCAAGCTTGCTTAGGCTTCCTGCAGAGCCAGAGCAGCATCCCTGTGAGCAGTGCTGAGCTCTGTGAACATCAGACCCACATCTTTGAAGCCCAAACCTGCTGGTGGTGATCTGAACAGAAAAGTTCTTGCAGAGAACCCTGCCTGAATCAGCTTTACTCTGTTTGCTTTGACCCTTCAATAGTAAAGTGATGTCACAGAGGGACGCTAACTCTCGGCATCCCACTCCAGTTATTTGCCCAAAAGCAGATGGTGACTAGGGGGTATGAAATAAATCTCATTAATGCAACATTTTACTTCCAGTTAGAAATCTGGGAAAGCAAGAAAGCCTTGTAGGAGCAGTTGCTTTTCCAGCCTGACAGGGCAGATGTCGAGCAATACTATTCAAGGCTGAGGCTTGTCCAGGGTTTGCAGCAGCTGCTGGGACAGAACTGTCCCATCACTGTCCCATCGCTGGGGGTGTCTGTGCGGCAGGCAGGGCAAACCCACTGCCATCACCACCTTTCCAGCCCCACTGATGCAGCCTGAACTCAGCATTGAAAGCACTGAAATTAATATTCTGGGAACCAATTTATCCGGGAGCTTCTGGACACGGCACAGAGGAGCTAAATTCCTGCAGCTGAGTTTTTGTTGCTGCAGTGATCATCCAAACAAGTTGTCAAAGCTGCATCCCCTTCTGCCCTCCTTAAAAGCTCTCAAATAGCAGAAATATGATATAAATTATGTTGGAATGAGAAGCAGTGGGTATGGGGGTGCAGTTAGGGAGGTTGTGGCCATAACCCCCAGCAGAGCTGTGCCACAGGGTAAGAGACAGTTAAACTGAGTCCTCAGTCCAGTCAAAACCTATCAGGATTCATGGTACATCCAGCAGTAATTGTGTGTATCTGTTTCCTGGAATGAGGGGAAGCAGCAGAAAATAGGAGGGAAGTTTAACTCCTTCTACCTGCAATGCTCTGCAACACCCCCACCCATGTTTTGCCCCATCCCAGAGTGTGGGGATAAGTCAGGCAGAGAAGAGCTGATGGGAAATGGGCTCACAGTAGTGCCTTTCTCCAGGGGCAGGAAAGGCAGTTCCGCAGCAGCCTGGGATGAAAGGACCACAGACAGGATCCCTGAGGTCCTGGAGACAGGGTATTTACAGTCAGGGGTGCAGCCCCTCCATCCCTGCAGATGAGATGTGTGGGGACACAAGGTGCTGGGGTCACAGATTGATTTGGGGTGTTTATCACAGCCCTGGAGGCAGGGACATACTGGGCAGAATTTTGGCACAGGCACACTCAGACACCAGGGTGAAGGCTCCAGCCACCAAGCCTGGGCAGCAAAGGGACAAATCCCACTGCAGGAATCCAACTGGAGATGTGGGTTCTGGTGCTTCATCCCTTCTCCACCTCTCTCAACCTCTTCTTGCAGCCCATCCAGGCAACTGCTCACTCAGGCAGAAGCTCCCACAGCACCTCTTAGGCACATTGCCCTACATTTGTCAGACCAGCATCCCCAAAAGCAGGCCCAGGTCATCTCAGGGTGCCCAAACATGCTGCCACCAAACCCTGTATCCACCAGGGACTGTCTGAGAATGACAGAGGACCATGGGGCTGCCTTGGGAACATTTCTGCTGTCCGTTCTCCAAAACCAAAGCAGAAAACCTGCATTTGATGTAAAGCAATGCATCTCAGCCTGAGGAAAGACCAGTTCACCTGAGAGCCAAACCATGGATCTCCTCCTGCTCAGACTGGAGAATGGAAAATCCAGAGTGTCCTTCACTACTTCTGGTGCAAATGCAGAGCTTGCAGCTTTTCAGAGGTGTTCCTGCTCCTCTCCTGCAATTCAGCTTCTCCATCACTTTCTGGAAATATCCTCCATGGTCTGTCAGAAGAGAGAAATGAAAGCCGAGGTCTGGATCAGCCAGTGCAGACAGCACAGCTGAGGTGGCCGCTGCATGGAGAAACCCTGCTCTGCCCTCAAATGCCTTAAAACTCACATCATTCAAAGCTACAGGAAAACTCCCCTTCTGAAGCACACGCTGCTTTCTAGGAGTTGACTGAGGACACCCTTAGAACAGAGTTAGTCCATAGTTTTCAGCACTGACCCTTCCCTTTCTGATACCTGCAACCATTAAAGGCTCTTCCACTGCCTTCCCATGCACTGGGGAAAAGTCCACATCCTCCCAGAAAACAACCTGGAAATTACACCTTGACATTTTGTGACCTTAGCTGGAGATGGAGCAGAAAAGAGGAGCAGGGAGGAAGGTTAATTGAATAGAAAAACCTATTTGAACACCTTGTAAAACCTTGAAATTGGAATCATGGTGAGACCCTCAGTTCAGTTCATGCAGGCAGCATGTTTTAATTTGTGAGGCACCAGGAGGGTGAGATGGGAAAGTCTGCAAGGCATTTTGTCTTCCTTTCTGAAGCAAATCATAAAAGAAGCCCTCCAGTATACACAGGTATTTCTGGATTTCTGCCATCATCATACTCATGTCTCTAGCATCATTTAATTGATTGCACTATAGGGTTTTAGTTAAACCAATGACTGGTTTTCCCTGTTATGGATGGTATTTCCAGAAAATTATTAATTCTAATACAAACTGTCGTTGTGGGTTGGTTTTGGATGTTGTCTGGGGTTTTTTTAATAAGAAAACCAAAAACCTGCTTGATTTTGAGCCCCAAAAGTGGGGTGATCTTGATGTTTCTGGAAAGCTGCCCTGTTGGGACCCAGATCCCTCATGTCACCTCAGCTGTGGCAGCCTCACTGAGCCTCCAGGAGGGAACCTCAAATGATGAAAAGACTTTTGCCATGTTTTGTCTCCCAGCACGCTAGGTCCCGACAGTCAGGGGACACCAAACTGGCAGGGAGAGCAGGATCAGGTGGTGATCAGAGGAGACTGAAGCCCCCAGGGCTGATGCTGGGGCTCAGAGCTTGGCTGTTGGGCACACGAGCACTCTGCCACGTGCAAGCATTTAAAATACTACAGAATTAAGGGGGGAAAATTAAAACAATCAGTTTATTTATAAATAAGATCAAGATAATAAGAAAAATAATCAGATCAATGGAGCAGTTCTGAACATTTCTCTTGGATGAAGTATTGTTGAGTGTAACGGAGCTGTCTCCTCATCAAAGTCCTTGTGGTTGCCTGAATGAGCCCAAATTAAATTAATTAGGCTCAGAAGAAGATATCTAACACTTAGGCAGAGCAAACCCACTGATTAAAACCAGCAGGAACGTTTTCATCTGGTACAACCTCAATGCCCTGCACTGAGGGAGAACAGCTGCTCTGACCTTACCCAGTAAACCCAAAGTATCTGAGTTGATCTCAGTGCCATAAAGCACAGAGCGGAAAGCCCTGACCCTGGCCCGCTGTGGCACGGGGTGGGAGCAGGGGTATTGGCACATCCCTGTGAGCTGTCCCTTGCCTTGCAGTGTGACCCTGTGGACACGGGTGAGGGGGGAGCAGCAGCACTGCCTCAACCCCAAGCGCCAGAACACCGTGAGGCTGCTCAAGTGGTACCGGGTATGGAAGGAGAAGGGCAGGTGAGTGCCAGTGGCTGCATGGGGGAGGCTCTTGGGGGCAAGTCAGGCAACCAGCAGCGTTCAGGAATAGAAAAAGCAAGAAAATGCACACGCTGGCAAATGCTCCATCCAGCAGAGAGGATGCATTTCGTTACCAAAATTACAATTTTAAATGGGTGTTCTTGATATTAATTATTTCCTGCCACACGCAGTTCTTGCTTCTATTTTGGCATTAGGCTGTTCTGACTATAAATAGTAATTATTTTTGGTTAAAATATTCATCAGCTGATGTTCTCAGTTATTTACATACACTCACCTCCCTTCTATGGGGAAAAATCCAAGATGAAAAGCTCAACTACTTTCACACAGTCACGAGAAAAGCAGTCAGGAGAGATGGAAAGGGGGAGCCCTGTCCCACACTTCAATCACACCACCTCAACATCATCAATACTTGATGACGCAGGTATTTGCCAATTTTAACTAACACATCATTCCCAGAAAAATGATAATTTTCTGATAAAAATCTGACAGCTTCTCCTTTTTAAAGAGGGTTGGGATTTTTTTCTAAGTCATAGGCAGAGGATAGAGAGTGAGAGATGAATTCCTGATGGCGATTCCAGTGGTGATGTCTGTCCCCATCTGCAATTAAGGGGAACAGTACAACTCCTGCCACGTGTCCAGCCACGGCCAAGAAAGAGCCTCCACGCACAGTGCAGGTCCATCAAACCCTCATCCTCCTCATTTGGTGGGGAATTTGCTCCCCAAAACTGAGCTCAAGTAAGGCCAGGGAGCAGCAGGCTCCTCTCCCTGCAGCCCCAAGGTGCCCAGCGGTGCCTCAGGCCGTGCCAGGGCACAGCCAGCCCCTGGCCATCTCCCTGAATTCCTGCCAGCTCCCTGCATCTGCTTCACAAACAGAGCACAGGGGGAAGCCCTGGCTATTGCATAACCACATATTTACACTCTTCCCCTGTTTCTTTCTCTTTTTTTGACATAAGGCCATCATGATGATGAGGGATTCTCAGCCCCAGGCTTGTGCCCTCAGGAAACACACAGACAGACAAGCCCATCAAGTTGTGCTGTCAGGAAATAATCTAGAAAAACGAAGCAGAGTAATATTATTGCAAACAGATATTGTGAACACATTGTCTATATATAGCTCATGATAAGCTTCAACATTTGTATATGAGATAGGGATTTTCCAGCATTTAAAGGGAATTAGTAGATGTGGATTTCTTCATGTTATTTACCCAGATAATTGTGGTAGAGTTTGTCACTCTCCACATGCCTCTAAGATGTGACAGTGTTGAAGTCCAACACTCCTCCCAGATGCTTTATGGATATAGGTAGCAACCTGGTAACTGCTGAAGTCAATAACTTACTTTCCAAATTACTCAGCCACAAGCTAAAAATCTGGGGTTTGGGATTTTACTATTTTTATGTTGTTATTTTTTATTATTGTTTTTATTTTTAATTATTGTTGCTATTTGAAATGGAGTTTTTAAATTCCTAGTTTAAACACCCTGCTCTTGGTTCTTCTTCTGTTCAGGGTTTATGAAGAATAAGAGGAAGTGGTACAAGGAATGGAGTGGACTCCCTCGGCTGGCATAGGACTGAGCTCTACAGAAGATTATTTCTCTCTCGCAGACATAAGACACAAATTCTATATTATTATAAAGCACTTTTTACCAAGGGTCAGTTTTTACATTTTATAGCCGTGTGCAAAAGGCTTCCAGAATTCACAAGCATCTGTTGCACTTCTGATTTCATACCTGTCTGCTCCGTACTGAAATTAGGAAAACACCTGCTTTTCGTTTTAAAGAAGTTCTTTTGGGAGTTTTTTGGTTTTAATTATGATTCATTCATACTTCACTATGATGGCAATCGAGCTTTATAAGCTCACTAGGCAAACAGAACTGTTTGTGATGTGTTGTACAGCCATGGCCCTCACCCCTGGCAGTGGGCTGGGGCTGCTGCTCGTGTTCGCAGCCTCCACCTCAGCCAGGCAGAGCAGGGACCAAAGACGAGTTTGCAGGGGATGATGCCACGAAAATGCTGTGGCTGCACCTGCAGAAGTGAGGGAAGATGCCACTAAAATGCTGTGGCTGTACCTGCAGAAGTGAGGTCCCTCAGCACCTCGTCAAGTGAGCGTGAGCATCACTTGTGTACCTCTTCTTAAATGGACTCGAGGTCCTGCTGCAAGGCAAAGCATCCTGCATCTCCCATCTAACCTCTCAAGCATTAGAAAGCATTTCTAACTCATTTTTATTACTAAGAAAATGTGTATTTTTTTTTCCACCTGAAGCACTTAAAGAAAGGTTGTGGCTTCAGTACTGAGACATCTTAAGCTTCAAGACTATTGTGTATGTTTTCCTAGATTTGTAGCAACAACAAAAAAAAAAGCCTTTAAAAGGTACCTTTTTATGAAAAATATGATAGGGCAAACATATAAATACGTATGTATGTTTTAGTCACAATACAACATATTCATTATTTTGAATGTAATACTTCAATGTTAAGCAGTGCATTCCTCTTTTTAATATAACAAAACTACCTTCTCATTTGTAAATACACTATAGGAAGTCTCCCTATATTATCTCACTGTATAATGTACTGTACTGCTAAATTATCATATGCTATTTAAATGTTTGAAATATTTAGGAAGTTGCATGCAGATTTCATATTTCTTTCTATGACAAATGAAAAAAAGTAATAAAAAAAAAATCTAAAAAAATTTTACAGCTGTTTGTAAATTTGCTTAAGCCATCAGGGAATTCCTGCCACTTTCAATCACTTGGTAGCTGAATTGGTTTGAGGGGGGGAAATAGTAGATCAGAGAAGCTGATTAGAGATAGAACATCTTGATGACACTGGAATTAGAAAACATTATTCCAGCACAATTTACTTTCCTTTTTCATTTTAGGATTTGGACTTTAGCCAAACACTGAGGAATGCTGTGACATAGAGAAGGACAATGCCATTTGCCTGTAACCAGTGGTCTAGTGTTGTGTTAAGTAAACATAAATCAACAACTTCAGTTTGTAGAAAACCACATAAAAAGTGATTTGTATGAGATCTGGGTTAGATTAGGGATGGTCATACAACAAAAGTCAGGCAACAAAAACCTGTGAGCCACCACCTCCTCTTCCTGCCCAGTTTCTGCCCTCGCCCACAGGGAACCACTTTGCACCCAAGTGCAAACACTACATCCTCCCCAAAGGATAAAAGGAAGGTAACAGCTTGGGATGGCAAAGCCAGCAAGAGTTTAAACACATGAAAAGCTCCTGGTGCTCCCTGAGCAGCCCTGCTGGCCTTCCTGCCTGCTCCCAGCTGGGCTGGGGCAGCTGCACATGAGGCTGCTCCTGGGATCAGCACAAACTCAGTGACAGCAACCCTGTCCTGCAGAGCCAGGGCAATGCCTGGCCTCAGCTCAAGGGCTTCTTTTAGTTCGGACAGACAAAATAGGAAAAAAAATAAACATATAACATATTATATATATATATATATATATATATATATGTCCTAAATTACTGAGATAAGGACCTGGCAGAGCTAGAGGAGAAAGAAGATTTCAAAGTAGTTTCCTATTCTGCAAAAGAACGAAGATCAAGTTTCACATATCTATGAGTAAAATTCTTGAGAAATATCCCAGGGTATTTAAGAAATTAAATCTCTGGGGATATCAACCACAGAGAGTTGTTTCTGGCTGAGCATCTGAACCCAATCTCTGGGCAAACCCAGATCTGTGATTGAGCCAAGCCACCCCTCTCCTTTCTTGAGAAAGAACATTTTAACAAAAGCAGTAGTTTTTCCTTGAGACGATTCGATTTCAACATGCTGGAAGACTTCAGAAAATGTTTCATTTTATTTAGTGACTACTGGGCAATTTATTTCCTGGGAAAATATTGATATGGTTGCACAGGAGGTGGTTCGATCCACTGGGAATGGTGTGCACAGCTCTGACTGCCCAAGCACAGGACTCAGTGACTCACAGCTCACAGGACAGAGCATGTACAAATGACTTAGCTCCAGGTTCATCTGCTGGACCAAAAAAATCAGCATCAATAGAAACTAAGCACAGAGGAAATCAATTGCAATTTTTTTCCACTTGCCACAATGGGAGACCAAAACAAAAACCAACAAAATAACAACTCCAAAACAACCAAAACAAAAAACAAAATCACAAACCAATTAAAAAACAAACAAACAATAAAAAGTTGCTGGTTTCAATATTTTATTTCTTTTAACCTAAAATCTTTTCAACAAAACAACACTCAGAAACAAGAATTAAAAACCTAAAGAGAAAAAACTAACTCTGAGCTGGTTTTCCCAAGCCTGTAAGCCTGCATGTCCAGGCAGGGTTGCTAATTTTCCAGGAACAAGAGGAGAATCCCTTGCTGTCCCTGATATGCAGTTGTAAAGGGAAATACTGCATCAGAAGGTAACAGCCACACACAAAGCATCAGCCACTTTCCCTCAGACTGATACATCTCTGCTAAAACATTTAAATAAATATAATACACATATGTATATGTAGGTCCTTCCTCCACCGAGATTTGGCAGCAATCTCAAGGTTTGGTTTTGTTTTCCCCAGCAGATTTCAGGCTGTGAAGCAGCAGGAGACCCTTCAGCCCAGGCTCCCTCACGCACAGACCATACATTTGTGCTCTGAGATGGAAAATGAAGCTGCTGACACATGGTCTGAGCCCACACCAGCCAGCCATGACTGCTCCTCAGCCGTCAATTCACCTTCCCAGGGGCCTGAACACTTGCAGGAGAAGCAGGAGCCTTGCTTCACCCTGGGGTAGAGGAGCAGGGCACACAGACCCCACAGGTCCTTTACTTGCTGCACCACAAGTGTGTGAACCCATCCCAGAGCCTCCAAAGAGGGCAGCAGGCAGCTGCAAATCCTCTGTAAATCTGCTCCCTGGCACTCTGCAGGAGCACCAGGCCTGCCCTGGAGAGCTGCCCACACACCCCATCCTTCCCCTGGGCACCCACAGGCTGCACCCCTTCCAAACCAGTCCATCAGATTTTATTTTAATAAAGGCACAGGCTCACCCAAGCAGCTGCAGGGAGAGGACACAATAGCAGGGAGCCCTGCCTGGCCTTTTCAGTGAGAGCACTACATGGGATTAGTAATGTTACACAGAGCCTTTCACCACTTGCTTTTCACTTGTTCATATATGGTCGAGGTCAGCAATGGCCAGAAAAGTTTATTAAGGAGCGATGGTTGCTTGGTGCTCTCAGCAGGCTCTGCTGTGCCCCAGCTCCCACAGGCTCCCTAAATCAAGGCACGAGGCCACACCAGACAGTCACACACATAGGGACCTTTCCTGAGCACCTCCATGTGGTGGAAGTGCTGGTTCCACACCCACAAAGTTTTATCAGGGCTGTGGGAGCAAACCTGGGGATCCATGGTGAAGTCATTGTTGGGGCTGGGGGTCTGCACTGGTCACCCCTGGGACCTGAGGGGGAAGTTGAAGGCAGTGTTACAGCAACACAAATGCTCTCTGAGCTAATTCACCAGCAGAGCTGGGTCCCTTCTGGGCACGTATTTCTAGAGAGTAGGAACAAGTGTGAAAAAAAAGTCACCATCCCCAGGATTCACCATCCCAGTGGGATCCAGAGCCGGGAGCTGTGCCTGATCAGGGGTAAAGGGCCCCTGTGCACCCTGACATCACTTAGCAGGTTTTATACAAGCCCAGGCAGAGAGCCCTTGCACTCTCCAAGCACAATTCCCTTAAGTCAAATGAAGCTCCAGTCACATTTGGGGTATTTTTCCTCCAAAACCAGTTTTCAAAACTGAAGCACTGAAATCCAGATGTGCCCAGCATCTCACCTATTCCTGGTTGTTTCGGTGCCTTTGGGAAAAGGAAAGATGGTTAGGGCTGGGTTTGGGCTTGAGATCCAGGAGGATGGAGAGCCCATTGAAAGCTCTGACTGCACCAAGGCCATGCCAGGGCATTCTGTGGGTCTGGCACTCATGCTGGGATTTGTTGTTCAGTTTGTTCCCTTCAGTGGGTTGGGGTGTGCATGGACACAACTGGAAACACAGGTCTTTTTGAGGATTGCTGTTTGCAGTGCTCACTAACTCTGGGTTTGCTCCATCAGAAACTCTGTGTCTGTTAATCATTGATTCCTCTCTGATCCTAAACCACAAAGAGCCAAGGGTTTCCTGGAAATTCCTTGTTTGCCTAGAAAGGCTGCACCCCATGAGCCTCCAGATAT
Organism: Geospiza fortis; assembly: GCF_000277835.1. NCBI lineage: Eukaryota > Metazoa > Chordata > Aves > Passeriformes > Thraupidae > Geospiza > Geospiza fortis. Next base: position 3,567,247 of record NW_005054308.1, on the reverse strand, counting down.
CCTTGTAACCAGCACACATTTCTGGCAAAGATCTCCTCTAATTCCTTCACCCAGAGTAGCAGCAGGGATTGCCATTGCCTGAGAGACAGAGGATGCAGCTGCATTTGCAAGCAGCTCCAGGTGCTTGCAGATATCAATACACACCTCACAGAAATATGAATTGTTTTCAAAATCCTGGGCATCCAGGCAACTTGGAAAATCTCACAAAAATTTTGGCTGTGCTTTCTGACAGCACATACCTGCATCTCTGTGGAATATGCCTGCAAAGATATTTGAACTACAATTTCACAGAGAGAAAGCTGAACACCTGAATTAAATGGGGTCACCATCCTTTTTACCCTCCAAGGCTTCCCCTCGGGCCAGCACCTCTGCCATCCACCAGTGCTACAGCAGCAGTCCCTGAGCCATGCTACAAGTATTAAAATATTTAATATCCAGTACAGTACAGATCCAGAAGTTGGGTTTGGAGCATTTCTGTGAGCCAGCACTGCTTCAGGCAAAGCCCAGTGAGATCAAAAGGATGCCTGGGAGGCCTCAGCAGCCTGGGATTCAGGCCCCTTCCTTTCTCTCACCAGCACTCTGGTGTCCAGCAGCTCCTTGGCCATCAAATCCAGCCCAGATGACTGTTCTGAAGGAGCAGTGGGGAAAGCAGGGCTGAAAGGACATCTAGTGGCAACTAAGAACCTTCTCAGTCAGCCAAGGGACACCTCTACATCCGTCTGCATTATAAATCAGTTTGGAGCCTGCTCCTTGTGCTGCTGTTGCTGGGATTGCTCTTCCCCAGCTCCACAAGGAAAACCTCAACTATTGCATTTGGTTTAGGAAACGCTTCCAAAGAATTTTTTTCAAAAAGAAAAGAAAAAAAAAAAAGGCAAAGCATCTGTGGTTTTGGGAAGCCTGCTCAGAGGTTCACGCCATCCTATTATCCCATCAATGTGGAACTTGTACACTAAGGGAAAACAGAACACCTGGCTCCTCTGTCTATAGCAGCCACATCCATCACACCAGCATTGGAAACTGGATTGCTGCACAACTCAGGGCAGACTCATTCCCAAAACACCTGTCCCAAATCCTTTAAAAACACCAAGAATTTCTGACCAATATGGTTTTCTTGCCCAGAGCTTCTCCCTCCTGCCACCTGCTCTCCAGCAAGCCCAGGGCCCGTGTGGCTGCCATTCCTCTGGTGTTGCATTGCCACCTTGTCCTCAGGCAGGTCCCTTTGACCTCCCAGCAGCAAAACCCACACATGCACAGCAGCACCTTCAGTGCCTGAAGTGGAGAACTTGCTCCCTTCTGTGGGCGCCAGCACAGCAAAGCCAAGACCTCTGCAGGAAGTGCCTGTAGGGCTGTGACACACAGAGTTTGTTCCCTGAACACCCAGTGACAGGCTGCGTTGCTGGTCCTTTCACCAACCTCCAAAGTCCTCAAATCCCCTTTGATTTTTCTCCCCTCTTTTCCCTGTTTGTGGCACCAGCTCCTGGGCAGTGGCTGCTCTGACACACACATGGAGGGCATCCAGCCCAGCAGGAGCAGTGGCATGACATGAAGTGACAGGAGAGGGGGCAGGCAGCCAAGGCCTGCAAAATCACCACCCCTGTGGTTTTGGTTTTCCTCCTGCTCAGTAAAAGATGTCAGTGAATTCCTCTTGAATGGGTTTCAGAACCTCCTCCAAGGAAAAAAACCCTCCTGTTCATGTTCACTTAAGGCTGATAATTACAGGAATAATTATGATTTATTCCCATCATAAATCTTGGAGGAGGAAAAGGGTTTTGAGGTTTGTAAGATTTGCTGGATGACAAAAGGAAAACACAGCTCTAATTGCCCTTCTTTGTTGTGTTTAATTAAGGATTCTGAAGCAACTGATCTCAGGGTTTTTTTCATGGTTAGAAACCTGCAAGGAAAAGAAAATCTTTCTGCAGAGGCACCAATCAAAGCTTTGTTGGGTTACTAGGCACTAAGTGTGCTACATCTGAACACTCAGGACACCCAGAAAAAGAAGCTTATTAAAGGAAAAGAAATGCTACAACAGGCTTCTTTCCATCACCACCCCCCCACTTCCAGTAGGCCTTGGCAATTTTGAGCTCACTTCTAATCCTGGAAGAAATGTCTTTTGTCTTTACCCCTCAGCATTTTTACCTCATTATTGACCAATTGTCTTGCATAAAAACACTTCTCCATTTCTATTACCTTCATAATTCCACCATTTACGTATTTCCTTGTGGTTTGCTCCAACTTCCTTTTTTTATCTCTCCAGCCTTATCACTTCTACGACCACATCAGGAAAATCAAACCAGCCCAGAGCTCCTCAGCTCCTTCCTTGGGGCAGCAATTCCCAGTCAAGCACCACATCTCCCCAGCAAGAAGCAGTTTGCCAAGTGCTGCCTCTCCAATTCAAAGTGTAAGTGGCTGGCAGGGTGTTCCCTCTCCATTTTTGTGCAACAGCTGAAACAGTTGTGCCAGGAAAATCCAGTTCCTCATTATAGCAACCAGTGTCAAATGATCACGTCTGGCTCTGAGCGATGCCACCAGCCCACGAGTTATGTTGTGCTCAGCCAAGGCTGCAGGGAGCTGAGGAATAAAAAAAAGGCAAGAAATCCTTGGGATTGCTTTCAATCTGAAGCACTTGGGACTGTGCTTTTGCAGAAAGCAGTGGTGCTTGAGAAGGGTGGCTGAAAACAGGACCAGCACTCACTGCCTGCCCAAAGGGAACAGAGAAATACAGAACATTCCACAAGAATCATCGAGTCCAACACTCGTGTGAATGGGCCTGTGAGGAAACAGGTTTGGGTTTATTTTTTTTATTTTCCACATCAAGCTTTAGCCAAATTCAGTGTTTCCCTTCATCCTTTTCTCCTGACAAACCTAGTAAGTATATATATATATATACTTACTAGGTTTGTCAGGAGAAAAGGATGAAGGGAAACACTGAATTTGGCTAAAGCTCATTGTGGAAAATTAACAAAAAATAGAAATGAAGAATAGCCATAAAGCAAAGAATGGAGGGGAAACAGTATTTTTCCGTGTTATAGGAGGTATTTCCCCACTTACTTGAAGCAGGTACCCGGGTTTTCCAGCAGACCCTCTGCACAGGGTTATCCATCCCGGCCATTGCAGAACGGGCTCTGAGCTGCAGCTTAGTGGAGGTTGACACCTTGTGGCAATTCCCATCACTTACAAGTCAGGAAAGCTAGGGTTTTTTTCCTTTTTTTTTTTTTTTCCCTCTCTGGTGAAGATGGTGGCTGGAATTCATAGCCCCAGAGGTAAATTCCCAGCACCTGGCACATCATCTGTGGTGTGGGGGTCTGGGGCCATTAACAGTTTAATGAAGATAAATAGCACCAAACACTGAGAACGATATAAAAATAAATCCAAGTCATATCCTACTTGTTTCTGGGGGAAAAATAAAGAAGAGGAAAAGAAGATTCCTTGGGATAGCACCAGCTGTATATACACAAGAACCACAAGACAAGAAATAAAAAGTGATCCAGTGAAAGATATTTCTCACCCATTTTTCAGTCTCATTGGATCCTCTCCTGTTTGCACAGTGGGGTAAGAGGGGCAGAGCCCTGATTTACTCCAACAGCTGCTTTGGAGAAGTGAAGCTGCACCAGCTCCAGAGAAAATATCTCTATATTCTGTTTATTCCCACTGGAATAAACAGAAACAGCCCAAGACCTGACACACATTAAACCTGAGGTGAAGGAAAAAATGCCCTGGGTTTGATGCCTTGGGGTTTAAGAAGAAGTACATTCACTTCTTCATTTATAATTAGCTATTTTAAGACAATTTGCTACATGCTTAAATTGGAAGAGAGAGCGGCATCCCCTCACCAGAGGCCCAGCAGAAACTTGTCAGCCAAACTTGTCTCCCCTCATTAGCCAAGCACTTGTTTCAAAGGAGCTTCTTATTGTGGAAGTGCACCCAGCCCCGAGGGAAAAAAATTTCACCTAGGACAACATTTGCTTTCCCTTAATCATGCTGCTCCATTGTCTCATTTCCTGAGTAGTGAATTCCTGAATACTAGAACTAGTACTTTGTATTTACTTAGCATTTTACTCCTTCAAGCCATTCCAAAATATGTGTTAGCAGGCCTAAAACCTAGAGCTACACCAGGAGACCAATGTTCAGGGATTATAAGGCCTAATATATATCTTGAAAACTATTCTTTCCACTTAACTTTGAGCCAGCCTTAGCTGCATCCTCCACAGTCCCACTCCAGGCATAAAGCTCAGCACCTCAAGTGTCTTCCTGCAGAATTTCTCCTTCTTACTCTCTGCCCAGTTCAGCTGCACCATTTTGTACTGGGGCCAGCAAAGCCAGCAGTTTGGACCCATGTGCTGCCTGAGAGTTTTCAAGGGCTGTTACACTTGAATTTTAGCACCATTGTTTTTCTCTTCTTTTCTCTTTGTACCTGGAGGCATTATCGTTACCATAAAGAGAGAGATGGTTCCTGGCTGTGAGCATGATGGAGAGCAAGATGGACTCCCTCACCTTCACAGCTGCTTTCACCCACAAGAATTCGGACTGGAATTTCAGATGTTCATACCTCTTGGTTTGCCCCTGAAAAATGGGACCTTTAAGGGGTATATTGCACATATAATACTAACATAAATGGTAAGTTAAATGGATAACCAGAGGCCATTTAAGTCAGTGCAAAGGATCCCTTTAAATTCCAGAAAGCAGGGCAAATGTACACATCATGTACCAAAAGCTGAGATGCAAACCCTTGTCCCTGCATGGCCGAATTTGCAGCACTGAGCCTTGGGGTGTCACCCTTGTCCCTCTCATGGCCAGGGTGGCAGCACCTGCACCCCACAGGCTCATCCCTGGGGTCAGGGTGTAGGGTCCTGAGCCCAGGACTGTTGGCTGGAGCTTCTCCTTTCCTACCTGCCCACTTTGCCCAGGCTCTGGGGCTCCTGCAAACCCTGCCAGGTCCCTGCCTAGCCCTCACATCTCATTTGGGGTGAATTCACCTGCTTTTTTTTTTTTTTTTTTAATTGAGGAATTGTCAGCTTCTTCCTCACTGATATAATCTTTTACTATAGATTGCCTCTATTTATGTATGCAATGCATCCAGTTTACTTTAATGTGAACATCTGGATGGTTTCATACTGATGTTCCTTTAGAGAAAAACCTTTCATACCTGCCCCAACAGCCTGGAAGTAGATGTACTTCAAAATGGCTCCACACTAAAAACCACCTTAAGCATCTGAATTTTCTTTTATGTACATTGTGCTCTAATTGCTGGGGCAGAGCAGAGACTAAGGTGTGACAGGGAATTTTGATCAAGGCTCCCTGGGAATGCGAGTGACCCAGCCTTCCTCTCCTAGTCTGTGTGCAGAAGTGCATTTATTTATGTATGTAAAATCAGCATCACCACAGGAGCCGCACGTGTGCCTGTGTGTGAGTGTTTCTGCACACATCTGGGTGTGCAAGGGACGTGGGTACATGGCTGGGGGCACATGTGGGACACGTGTCTGTGTGGCACATCCATGGGGGGGCTGCTGCCCAGCCCTGCCCTCCCGCCCCAAATCCTGGGGAAGGAAGCAGCCAATTCCCTTCGGGTGCAACCCTTGTCCCCACAATGCCAGAGGAGGGATTATACCAGGGATTAACATTTTAAACTCCCCTTCCAGACCTACTCAATCAAAGATCCTCGGGCCAGTAATCGCATTTCTGTCCTAGGATTACTGCGTTCCTGAGCCCAAACCTCAATTTTGGGAGAAGTTGGGGAGAGCTCCCCCCACACTGCCTGCATACCCCAAACTCCCTGGGTCGGGGCAGAAGCCTCTGCATTTAGATTTTCTTCCTGTTTTTTTAGCCATTCTCTCCAATTCCCCTGCCAAGGTCAGGAGAAGAGTCTTTTCTTGTCGCCTGCCTGCTCCTAATTCCCAGTAATTTATCCCGTATTAAAACTCCCTTAAGGAAGAATGGCCCGGGACCAACACCTGCTATGCAAATGGCAGCAAATCCCCCGGGGCCCCGCGGGGCACTGGGGACCTGCAGGCTGCCCTGGGCCATCCTCCCCCGCCTGCAGGGCTGCAGCCTCAGAGCCCCAGAGCTGGGGGCCACCCCAAAGCCCCCCAAGAGTTCAGGCTCAATTTCACCCCCACTTTATGGTGCTTAAACCTTTTGTGTTGTCTTTGCCCCTCCTAAGCAGAATTATTGATAGGGAAGGTATAAAAGAAAACCTGAGTATGTAGTTAAGCTTCCTGGTTTGGATGTGGTTGGGGGATTTGTTCTGCAGGGCAGTCAGTGAATTTTGTCCATTTCTTTCAGGATAAGTATTTTAGTTTCAATTAGCAGAATACAGATCAACAAAAGAGGGAGGGAGAAGGTGGAAGGGGAAAAAAGATAAGAAAATTCTCTTGCACAATATAGGTGCAGGAGGAAAGGGCTCATTTCTCAGAGGTGACAACATCCTAATCTCATTTCTCCCAGTTAATGTGGTAGCCAGGAGGCTGGGGAAGGGCCAGGCAGGGTCTGTGCCCCAGCAACACCACCACACCAGGAGGGTTTGGCCCTTTTTATTGGAGAACTTGGATTGGGGTTTGTGAAACCTTGGGCAGCCAGTTGCATTCCCAGGTACCTGCACCCCACACCAGGTCCAGCCCATGTCCCGGGGGTTCCCATGCTGGGGAGCCCCACAGGGACCCCACAAGCCCCTCCATCTCCAGAAAGAGTGATGCTTTCTTCCCGTGGTCCTTTACCATGATCACACATTTCCCAGCCCCGAGCACTTGAGTGACATTTGGGCTATTATTCAAGGAGATAGATTGTTTGGCCTGAAGATGCATTGTTTGGGCTCCTCATAAAAGAAACAAGTTAAATGCCACAGCTACCACACACAAAAATGACTCCTTCTGGCCATAAAACCAGTGGGACAAGGAAGTGGCTGTAGGAGTCAAACATAATTGATGCTCAGAAAGATGTTATAAATAATCTGCGCCGAGTCCTCTCTCATGTGCCTCAAAACCACAGAAAGTGGCACTTTTTTTTTTTCTCTCTTTATCTCCCCTTGAATTCAGAAGCATAATACACCGTGAGCACCAATAATTGATGTATGTTATAATTCTTCATTACCCTATCAGTGGTCTGGGAAAATTGGAAGAAAAGAAAATGCCAGAAAGTTATGGTAAAACTTAAGATGCGACAGAAGTAGCTTTCTTTGCTCATGCTGTGAGTGTTTGAATAAGAAGAATGTCCCTGCACTGTAACAAGCTAAAAGAATGAGGAAGACAAAGGATTTCACGAAAAAGGTTTAGATAGAAGACAAGGCAAGTGAAACTGAAAGGAAGGAAAAAAAACCATTTACAATGGAACAATGCATGTACTAATCGCTTTGATATATTATACAAACCCAAAGACCCAAAACATTGTGTAATTATTTATAAATGACTTCTCCACTCCTGTGTATAATACCACAGAAAGAATAAAACTGCAGGCTACTCTCTAAACTATTTCTAAATAGACCTAGCTCAAAAGGAAGCAGAAGTGTTTGAAAAAAAATAATTAATGGTTGATTTTATGGTTGTCTCATTAAAACATTTTAATTACAACAAACAAAATACATTTGTGCTTGCAGGGAACAATCGTTTACCAACTCAACCCCCCCTTTCAAAGAGAAGCAAAATGTTACATCGCACGTTTAAAACCTGAAAATAAAGCATTCCCACTATTTCTGCAGATCCCCCAGGAGGGGTTGAGCCCTGACTGCAACTCCCAGGCACTTGTGCAGGATTTCAGGGAGGATTTGGCTCGCTGGGCCAGGACCCCACTGGTGCATGGGGACACTCCTTGTGCTCCCCAGCCCAGGCAGCCCCTGGCACACAGCCCAAGGCCTCACACTGGCCACAGGCAGGTAGGAGATGAGGCCAAATCCTTTACAAAGCCCTTGAGCTGCTCCCAAGGTGTTTCCCTGGCAGGAGAACAGGCTCGTGCTCCAAAAGGGGTTAATGCTGCCTCCCTGCAGGCTGAGATCGCTTTCAAATATTGGGCTGCCAGGGCTGTCCATTAGGCAGCAGCCACAGCATCACCCCTGCAGCCCCTGAGAGCCTCGGGCTGGGCACTGGAAGGTGACTCCAGGCACTGAAGGGTCCCAGGAGCACAGCACAGCCTGTCCACCCCTACCCTGGCAGCCCTCACCACACATCTGTCCCCAGACCAGGCTGGACAGAAGCCACTGTGCTCTGCACCATGTCCAGACAAGCACAAGGAGACAAGCTGCCCCCTGAACCATCTCCTGGTTTTCTAAATCCCTGCTGCATCCCTGGGCATCTCCAGGGGTGAGGGGGCACGATCCTTCCTTTACTCCTGCAAGGCACCAGGTCCAGCTTTCAGCCTTCTTCTGTCAGCTCTGCCATCAGCCATGTCAGCTCTCCAAATCTGGTTCAAGAACTCTCCACAGGCAGCTCTGCCTTCCCTTTCTGGCCATGCTTTCAAACAATGAAGGAGCAAAAAAGCAGTATTCTCCTGGTTCATTTGTTATTTTGCCACTCATCCCAAGAACTCATCATTAGTTCAAGACCTCTTGTAGTAACGTAACAAAAGAGAGTATGCTGAATTGCTGTAATGATGTGAATCTTAAGACCTGAAAAAAAAATTATGTACCTCTGACTTCTCTGAAGCATTCTAATTGTAGGAGCAGTTTTACTGTGAACTGCTCATTTCCATGCTTGAAGAGTGATGCTAACACTGCTCTAATGACCAAAATCCTGGTTTGGTTAGAAATGTGAAGTTGAATAATGTGGAATTTTATTTACTTTTACAGGGTACAACAAACACTGACCAGGGAATGGCATCTTCTCATGGTCTGGCTTTTTCCTTGAAGGAAACAGCGCATCCCAAGAGCTGCAGGGAGCCTTGTGGCACATTTTCTCTAAAAGCCCTTCCTCCACCTTTATTCATCAATTCCTACTTTTTCTGGAGTCCAGCCATGAGTGAGACCCCACGCATGATGTCTCAACATGAGGGCAGAGGAACCAGCTTCATGCTCCAGGCGTTACAAGTGTTAATTGTGCTGCATGGAAATGTACCCACGACAGTTTGGATTTTGGATGAGCAGTTTGCCATGTAAGGAAGGATGGGCTGATCCAGCTGTACTTTTGCAGTGCTCTTAGCAAAATATACCGTTTGAATCTTTTTCCCTCTCACTATTTTTAAGTGCTGTTTCTCAAAGCAAATGATGAAGTATTTCTGAAAACTTCCTTAGAGTTCAAAATATTAAATAATTAGCATCCATGAGTGCAGCTGAGCCCAGCTACATTTACATTAAGGTGGGAAAATTAATATCAAAGGCTAAAACTCAGAATAACTATCACATCACTGAGATGCTAGCAGCACACTGTTTCTTGAAATCACTGGTCCTGTTCCATTTTGGAATTTTTTTATTTTCCTATCCCAGAAAACTTCACATAACTTCAGCAGCTGACTTCCACAGGAGCAGGCCCATAAGGTGTAAGAGCTATTATCTGTGTTGGCTGAATAATTTATCTGCAAAATTAGTAGACTGCCTGTGATAGAACTGGTTGAATTATTCATCGGGAATAAATTATCCAAGATATTTAGCACTTCTTTCTGTTTGCGAAGGCTTCCTGAAACAATTCTGGTTCTGTGAATGCATTCGTTATTCATAAGTACGCAGTGAATAGATTATGCAAACAAATTTCAGCCTATGGGTTGTTTGTGAAACATTCACTTCAGCCCTGGCTATTCATGGCTGTGACTGATCACAGAGACACATGGTGCTCTCTCCCCTCCTTGATTGGAGCACAAACTTTTAAAACAAGAGAATAACAAATGACAAACTGCAAATGATGGATAAGGACTAATGAATAATGCGCTTTCACTGCAAAGTTTCAGACAAGTGATCGGTTGTGCCAAAGTCTGTGGAACTCTGGGGAATCGTAAACATTTTAATGAATAAACTATTGACTGCTCAAAGACAACCAAACAAAAGACAATAAAAGTGTTGCAGAAAACACTGGAGTTTATATCACTATATATAAAACGCACGGTAACAAAAGTTGAACACTTTTTGCCATATGCTTCCGTAACCTTTAAATTTTGGTCCCTTCTGGCTTTCTGGGCAGTGCTGGAAACTCCACCGTCGGTTTCTGCCCGCTGACAGAGCCTCTAATTGTGCCGTCACTTAAGGACATGAGTAACTCAGTGAAGTGGAACTGCTTAGCGCAGAAAGTCACTTATGTATGCAGAGGCCCTAAAAACATCAGCCTGATTGCAGGTCCGGTGATTGAGAGAGCCCCGTCCCTCCCGGGAACAGCCAGGCCCCCCCTCCGTCTCCTGCCGTACCTGGCTGTATCGCACAGCCCTGGTCTGCGAGCGGATAAAGACGTAAAAAGCAGAAAGAGAGCTGATCCTGCAAGCTCGGCCACTGCCAAACTACTTCTAGTTTGAGACTCGTTAATATTCATCACCCAGGGCTTTTTGGATTGCTCACTTCTGTGCGTGATCTTCTTGGCACAAAGAAGGTTGTTTGTGGCAGTTTGCTGGTGTCGTGGGTCGCAAAGCGAGGAGGGTAGAAAACAGAAATCATTCTCATAGAATTCCTCGCTCAGGTTCAACTAAAGAATGGTTGCTAAGAACTTAAAATGCAGAGATATACAATAATTTATGCTGTCGATTTCCCCTGTTTATCAAAGATCAAAGTCATAGAAGAAAATCAAAGGAGGGGGAATCCATCTACATTTTGTGTAAGGGGAAATCAGGTAAATACATGTGAGTTTAAGCATAGGCACCTGAAAATGGCTATTGATGGGCGGTGAAACTGAAAACTTTCCAGGGACACAAGTACCTGAGTGCTCTGACAATGGGGTTTCTTCCAAGCAGGGAGAACAGGATGCAAAGAGCCAGATGTCAGAATTAGGAAACTTTTCAGCCACTTACAAAGCTGTGGCTTCCCAAAATGTGAGATAGCGATACCCTAGCACTGAATGGGGACTAGCAGAAGCAGCAAGAACTTTACAATCAAAACAGCACAATTCTGTGTTTTTATGCAGACACAAAAGAATTGTATCTGTTCATTGTATATACAGTGTGTATATATTTATATACAATGTATATGTATTGTGACTACAACCATCAAAGCTTGTACATAAATGTCCTTTGGAACTTTTAACTTTCTGAACACCTGCAAAATCATTTTTAAAGCAAAGCACGTGAAAGCCAAGGCGCGTGTTGATATCCATCTGAGAAACTCAGGAGGGAAATACCCGCTTTGAGTTTTATCAATTTAGAGCATTCTCACTTTGGCGCGTGGATGTAGGAAAACCGCAAGGTGCAACGAAAACCTGACAAAATCTTCCGCCCGCATCTGCCTGGGCAATAATCCACGGCTCATCCTCTGGAAATACAGATTAACCTTTCTCTTTCCCCAAACCCCCTGCTCGCAGCGGTTTAAACTCACGCTGGAGCCCCTCCGGCCGGAGCGGGACGGTGACCCCTCCACCCCCTGCCCCGCTTTGTCCTGCCGCCTCCCTCCGCACACGGAG
>NW_005054308.1:3545409-3554591 GCF_000277835.1 Geospiza fortis | reverse complement strand
TCCCCCCGACCCCCGCCTCGCCTCCCGCTCCGCTCCGAAAAACTGGGAAGAAGAAAAGCGACAGATTTGCTGCCGCAGACGAGGTGAAAAGTCAATTTTACAATTTGTAGCTCTCCAGAGAAGAAAAACGAGCATGAAAATTTGGTTTGAACGCCCTGACAATGCCATGAAAAGGCTTAAGGGGCCGATGCGGCCCGGGGCGCAGCGCGGGGCTCTGCGCGGCTCCCCGGCCCTGCCCCGGGGCGGCTCAGCCCCTCCCGGGGGTCCCAGCACCGGCCCCGATGGGACCCCGCACCCGGCGGACAGCGGAGAGGCTCATGCATTATAGATGCTGACCCCCAGCGCGGCCGGCCTGCTTTAGAGTGGGAGCAGACACGGGGTATTCAGCGACTGGACCAGAGAGCGGTTTAATTTATTCAAGATGTTCATTCATATGAAAATTGTATTTTTGTACATAAAGAGCTTTATTCTATTATTATACCTCTTATCAAAGTGGGGGTTTTGTTTTGGTTTGTTTTTTTGTTTTTTTTTTAAGAAATCGTACTTTACCCTGTAAATAAAAATTTTAACGTTTGTACTGAATTTTGGCAGCGCCTCTTGGAGTTTTGTTTCTTGAACTCGAGGGGTTCACTTGAACTCGAGGGGTTCACTCCTCGGAAGGAGGCTGAGGTGGAAGGGAAGGGGCACTTCTGACACCCCCCTGGCCACAGACACCTGCGGCTACCTGCACACACCTGCTGCCCCCGAGTGTCCCAGGGAGGGGATCCTAGCCCCAGGAGATGCAGGCAGAGAGCCGGAGCACAGCAGGACACCAGCAGTGCCCGTGTTTCAGGCTGACAGCAGGAGCTGCAAGGTGTCAGGAGCTTTGGGGCAAGCAGAAGGTGCTGAACCCCTGAACAGGGCACAGGGCTTGTAACTTTCCCTGAAGCTGTGACACTGGCAGAACGTGACTGGCATGAGCTGCCTCTTTTCCTCAAAGCACGAGGTGTGATGGAGGCTCTCCCAGCTCACTCACAGGCAGGGAAAGGAAAAAGAGCAGCCAAAGGTGCCATCCCATGGCCTCTGCCCCAGCTGTGGCACTCAGCTAGAGATTGAGGGTGTCAAGAGTACCCTCATCACCAGGAAATCTGCTCCACCATTGCAAAATCCCAAACTTTCCTTCCTCCTGCAATTGTGCACCATGGGGGAGCCCTCTGACCCCCAAAACCCTACCTTCTACTCTTCCTGACTCCATCCTCCCTCTCTTTAGAGTTGCCCGATGCTCCCATATTGCACTGGGCACACAGACCCTTAAAACAAGTTTTATCCTCTTTGCCTTGTTTTATGGGGCAAATGAGGCAGCTCAGACATGTCTCTACAGCCATCTCCAAAACATGGGTGAGTTGGAGCTGTACCTGCAGGCGGCAGGGAGTTTGTGGGGAAAGATGGAGAGATGGTGTTGTACAAACCCAAATAAATGAGATCTCTGATGGGACTGCCACGGATTATGGAATGAGCTGACTTTCATTTTTCTGTGCCTCAGTTTGCCATCTGTAAAGCTGGGGAACCACCATCCCCTCATCAGTGAATTTAAGGATTTAATTATGCAGAGCTTTCAGAGCACTCAGATGCTCAGGGCTGCAGTAAAAGCCCAGGAAGGAATTCTTTAGGACATGATCATACATGATGTGGGAAAAAGGCAGAGGGCAAACACTGAAAGCATCAGACAGAACACTGAGAAGCTGTTCATCACACAGGCAAAAACTCTGCCTGAAAGCTAACCCTCCTGTGGGAAGAAGGTGGAGATATCATCAAAAATGCAATTTGGGATCATATAATTGTCACAAAAACTAAAAGGAGAAGAGCTGAATTAAGCTTGCACAGGTATTTCAGTGTCATCATTTCCTCCTTTGTGAGTGCCTGAGCCTGCAATATAGATAAATATTTCTTTAACACACTTTTCGTATGCATGTCCATACAGACACACATCCACATCTGCTTCTCAGTAACTATAAATGCTGAAAAGTGTTATTTTTTGAAATCCTAATAGCAGTATAATACTTATATTAATTAAATACACCATCAACCAGTATAGAGCAGCTCCTTAATGATGTCCTGTTAAATAAAAGAGATTTTTGAAATCTAATTCTGGCAGTAACAGGTCTTAATCTGTGATGCAGTGAAGCTTTGCTTGCACCTGCCCTTGAAAGCCAGGAGGTTTTGTATGCAGGAGCCTCCAGGGGCTGAAATTTAGTACAGTCCATGGAGGCGGAAGGTCATCTAAAGTCACGGGGTCCCAAGACACTGGACTTCAATCTCAAAGAAGGGAAAGAAAAAAAAATACTCCACAAAACTTCAAAATATCCTCTATTCTTTTGTGTTTTCTTAGCTGCCAGCAGAGATCTGTGGACATTATGCAGTATATAAAGACCATACATCTAGCAGCACTCAGTGTATGATGTTAATGTTCCTAATGGGCAATGAAAGCTGCAAATTGCGTGAGGACACAATTAGATTCATACATTAACATGAGTCAGAGAACAGTTTTTCCCCGGAGCAGTGATAGGTTCAGACATAGTTGAACAAATCTGCCGCCGGGACAGATGGAATGCCCACATTCAGAGGCTGCAGGACCAACCTGCACCCCCGTTTACAACAAGGGGGTTTGGATTTATTTTTATCAAAAGAATAGTTTGGTGAATTGGAACAGGCTTCCCCTGGCTGGAAACAGGAGGCTATTTTTAATTGCACTAAAATAATCTCCTTGCATTAGTACGGGGGGGGGGAATACGTGCATTAAATACTAGGGCTGATGAAAGCATTAGCAAATTTTTTTTGGAAATACCAGATTGTTCTGTGGTAAAAAATATCTGTAAATAGGCAACTGTCTCTGTCCCACTGAAACCAATGGCAAGATCCTTACTGATTTCAGAAATAACTGAAATAGAATCTTGATTCTTTAATCCTTGCACCACATTGCATGTGTGTGTGCATTTTTCATACATCTGCTGATAGGTGTTGGTAGCACTTTAGCCCTGTTGGATGCACTCAGCCACCTCCAGGGCATGCAAGTATTAGGGACCCTCTGCCAGGAGGCTCTGCAAGTCCTTAGGTCTCTCTTAATTCCCCTTTAGCTAAGAGAGAAAGTCTGAGATGGCTCCATTGATAGGGAATCCCTGCTGGCTGGGAGACATCCAGCACAGACTTTCTTGAAACACAGCTGGGATTATCCCACTTTCTCTCTGCTGGGATTCACTGTGGGGAAAATTCCCCCACCAACTACAAGATGCTTGTGTGCTCTGATGAGAAGGGCCCACAGCAGCTGAACTACTCTGTTTCAGCCTTTTCCAACAGATTTGAAGCTCTGGAGATTCTCTGTGAATTACCTGAGCTCAACACGTGAGCAAATAACTGCAAATGCAAAATTCTGTACGGGTTTTAGATTAGAAGTATTTTCTGTAGTTTCAATGCCATGTGGTGCCCTATTTAGTGTCATACTTGCTGTGGTGAGGCTCATATGGTGCTTAGTGTTTTGTTATGAACAAGAGCATCCTCAGAAGGATTTTCATTATTGGGCCTCAATCTGTCATAGATTTTGACTTTACTCTGTACATGATCTGTAAAATACAGTCTGCACTACCACCTCTGAGCTCATGAAACTTAATATTATAATTACAGATCTCTGGGGCTCAAATGCTCCATTAAGACTGATCTGTATAGTAAGTGAAGATTATCAGAGCAGAAGCAGGTGAGAACTAATTTTCAGGAGCTTTTTTTGTTGGTGGCACATGCAATTAAAAGAAGTCATCTGGAGGAGTAGAGCTGCTAAGGACCAAGCAGTTTTACTGTCAGCACTGTGCATGAGGAGAACAGAGATGCAAAAATACTGCATAAATACTTGCAGCTGATACTTTGCCTCTCACTTGTATAGTCTTCAAATAACACCCCTAGAAGATTTTTGAGTACAGATTAACAAATTAAATTGTTAGTACTGGGTTTATGCCCAGTAGCCTGCTAGCAGGGCCCATGAACAGCTAATCCCTGTTCTCTCTTCCTCCTCAGCCAAAAGTCCTAATGGTTTCTGTGAAGAGCTGCTGAAGACCCCACAGGTGTCACAGGGCCATGGTGCAGTGACAGCTCCCTTTAAAAGCCCAGCCCTGTCATTAATCCCCAGGGCAGTGAGGAGAGAGGCTGAGCTGGGGGGTGATGGAAGCAGGAGTTTCCCCCATGCTGAGGTTGCTGCTCTCTCAGGAGGGATGGCAAAGGGCTCACGTGAGGCGCTGCTGGTGCAGACCAGGGCTCCACACGCCGAGCAAGGCTCC
The DNA here is from genome assembly GCF_000277835.1 of Geospiza fortis. NCBI lineage: Eukaryota > Metazoa > Chordata > Aves > Passeriformes > Thraupidae > Geospiza > Geospiza fortis. The sequence continues at coordinate 3,550,290 of NW_005054308.1, read as the reverse complement.
TCCATTATCATCACCACTATTTTTCACTTGTCACTCTTCCAGTGTAAGATCCACTAGAAAAGAGTGAAAAGACTCTTCCCCGTGGATAATGCTCTTCTCTGCCAGCGTGGAAATGTTGATGGCACAGCACTTGTTGTTATTCAGGTCTCTTATTTTTGCCTCTGTTTGACTTTGCAAAGCATCTCTTAGAACCTCTCATCTTACTGCTAGAAAATCATATGAGATTCTGCTCATTTTAAAAGGAAAATGAAATATCACATTAGAGAGGTTGGGACTGAGATGCCACCCATGCCATGTGTATGACTGCACAAGTACAAGAAACTCTTCTCACTCAGCTCCTACCCCATTTGTTTTACTCATTGACTGCCAGTAGGACTTTGGCAAAGGTCAGTGGGATTTTGGCAAAGGTCAGTGGGATTTTGGCAAAGGTCAGTAGGACACAGCACACAGCATAGCTCTGAAGAGAGTGAAAACTTGTGGAAGCAAGACTTTTAGAGAAGAGGTTAACTTTATTCTTTGAGTAATCATGAGTAAGGGTCCACAGACACAGACTTGTATGCACTCTGTCAAATGGAAGTGCCGAAATCAAGTCCAGAAATTTGGCATCCTAACACAGAAATTTGAAAGAAATCTTTGAGTGTCTCACTAACATCCTGCTCAAGCTCATTCATTTAGCTGCACTATTCAGCCTCCTGATCCCTTGCTTTCAATCCAAGAGATTCACTGTGCTAAGGAGAAGGACCTGCCTGTGTCAGTGCATGGTCTCCCTTCCACTCTTCCTTCATGCTTGTGGGATGTACTTAATTACAAATTGAAGTATCTGAGGGACTGATGCCTCTATTTCCCAAACAGGGATTTGGCAAAGTCCTCAGGACTTCACTGTCTCTTTCTTGGATTATTACATTCTGCACATTCCAGGATAATCTTTTTCTTTAACCTGAAGATTTCACAGAATTGCCTTCTAGGAAAGCATTTAAAGCTGTCTAATGGCAGTCCAGGGTGATTACAGACCTTAATGGTTTGTTGCACAAATAATGGATTAAGTTCCATCTGTAGGAGTTAATTTGACTTATTCTTACAAACAAACCACTTGCTCTGCTCCCGTCTGCATGGCAGATGTCAGCAATCTTTATAAAATCATACCCAGGTAAACACCTCCAGCAGGACTGTCTAGGGCAGCACCTGGCATCTGCAGCCCAGCACAAACCAGGCAGAGCATTTAGCCTGAAGAGAGGCAACATTTGCAAACGTGAAAATACAAAATCCCAAACCTAGGATGGTGTTAGTCCCCTTTTGGAGGTGGCAGGAGAAGAGACACACAGCCAAGGGACACTGTGGAATCAGAAGTTTGCCCTATCTCTGTTGTAGGGACCGAGAGGCCTGGGGGCCCTCGATGAACAGTTTAGATAAATGAGGCCAAACAGAGAAGGCAAATGTTACAAATGAAGTGGAGAAAGAGAAAATTCCCAGCGTGGTCATTTTCGTGTTGGATTCCCCATGCTGACCTTCAGGATAATGCACTGATAAGAGTCTCAAATACAGGGTCAGAAATAATGAAAATCACTATTTGCAGGTAAAAGTTGATCAACCTACCCTAAACAGTCCTTTCCCACCTGGACTTCTCCTTTAAAATATTCACTTTGGAGGAAGAAATGTCCTTCTAACGAGGCTGCTATCTGTGTAGAGCAATGGGACATGGCCTTCAGATGCAAATTTAACGTGGACCAGAAGCAGCATCTCTTCCCCTGTAGCTTTCCAGTTTGGTCTCTGGGACTCACGGAGAATAGGTAATATTTATCTGTACATTATTTTCCTCAGACCCTGGGAAAGCTAGAGACCTTGCCAGTAAAGACCAGCAACTACAAGCAGCTGAGCCAATTCTTCCCTCTAAAGCCCAAGACCTTGATTTACTTTCTTACTTTTTCTCTTGACAATCCCTAGATATAAATGCAATTTCTCTACTTCACTGGTAGTAGTATTCAAGCCAAAGAGATTTAACTCCTGAAATAAAAGAATATGGTATCTTTTCCCCTTCCAATTTGAGTGCCATCTCTTCTGCAACAAGTCTTTTGTAATCTGAAAGGAAAACCCTTCCTGTCACAACACCAGTAATGGATATTGCTCTCTCAATTACCCCTTGCTTCACCAGGAGAGCAACTGATGCGCATCGTGTTTATCCAGCTCGCTGAAGTGCTTTCATTATCTAAGAAAAGAGGTTAATTAGTATTTAATCAATCTTTTCACAGGGTACAGTTTCCTCCTCTCCTATTTGCAATCCAAAAAGATGTCAGCTTCCAAAGCCATAATGCCCTCTTGATAAATCAAGTGGCAGCTAATGAGGTCCGTGGTCCCCGGGCAGGAAGGTCTGGGCTACCTGTCACCAGCACGGCTGTCACCTCGGCTGTCACCTCTCTGTTCTCCCGGGCAGCACTTGTTGGGATGCTGGGAGATGCAGGGAGCCACGTGGGACACAGGGAAGGGAATCATCAGCTGAGGGAAGGTGCTGGTGACGGTGTACACCCCGAGCTGGAGAGTGAGAGTGTGTGTCCAGTGCATATCTCTCTCTAATCCAGCAATCCAGCTTGGAGGATTCACAGATAAATCTCACAGAAACTCTGTGCTCAAGAAGGAAACAGATGAGAATTCTTTCTTTCTTTCTTTCTTTCTTTCCTTCCTTCCTTCCTTCCTTCCTTCCTCCCTCCCTCCCTCCCTCCCTCCCTTCATCTCTATCTCTATCTCTATCTCTATCTCTATCTCTATCTCTATCTCTATCTCTATCTCTATCTCTATCTCTATCTCTATCTCTATCTCTATCTCTATCTCTATCTCTATCTCTATCTCTATCTCTATCTCTATCTCTATCTCTATCTCTATCTCTATCTCTATCTCTATCTCTATCTCTATCTCTATCTCTATCTCTATCTCTATCTCTATCTCTATCTCTATCTCTATCTCTATCTCTATCTCTATCTCTATCTCTATCATCTCAATCTATCTCCATCTCTATCTCCATCTATCTCGTCTTCTTTCCTTCTTTCCTAAAGATAACCCAGGAGCCATCCCTGCATCTGCATGGGCTTGAACTTCAGAGGTAAGAGCCACTAATTATGCCTGTCGCTAAAAAGTTATGGATAATAAAAGCATTGTCCCATTTCAAAGAAACATATGTAGAACGATGGTGTTTTCTTCATTAGGCAGTTGGCAAGTATTTGTTCTTCCCTGAAAAATGTCAAAACCAAACCTCTCTCTCTCTTACCATTTCCGCTGTGTTAGTTCTGTGGCTGTGGCTCTGCACAGCTGTGCTGAAGCTAAACTGGGTTGAGACTGGGCTGTTAAAGGAACAAAACTTAACTTTGGCCAGTTTTAGAGGGGCTCTTGAATGATCTGGTCCAAAAGAGCTGTTCCAACTGGCCAACGTCTGCATCTTTAAAAACACCCAGCAGCACTTGCAGTGATATTTTTTCTGAGATATCCAAGCAGAGAAAGCGGCCCATGCATCCACATGCTCAAGCCCCTTTGGCTACTGGGCTATTCTCCCCACAGCCACTGCTGCTGGAAATGTGGGACTGAGCCGCATGCCCTGTGGTAGCCATGCTCTGGATTTCTTTCCCCGACTTTGGGAAATTCATTGTCTTTAGCATGGTCTGTAGGTTCAAAGTCTGCTTTCACTCCGCGGGGCGCCCCTTCTGGGTTCATAAAGCTACGTTCAGAAATCTTTGGGCAGACCCAAAGCTGACAAAAGTGTCATTAAATAATGCTGCCAATGAATGAAGCTACCAAAGAAGACATAGTCCAGTTTGCATCTCAGTTACAAGAAGAAAGTGCAATGACAGAGTGAGTAATTGGCTAATTGTCTATACGAGCTCTATTTTAACAGTGCAGTCGTGCGATCGCACCATCTGGGGGGAGCTGGGGAGGGAGCCCCAGCGCACACAAAGCCAGCGCCGTTCCCGACACACAGGCCAGGCGACTGCCTCCTTCCCAGGCCAGAGGTGGGAGCTGCAGCCCCCCGGGTCCCCCCAAATATCGGCTGAGATGCTGAAGCTCTGCTGATGGTGAAAGTCGGGGTGGTTGCCAAGCAATATCTGCGGTTTTTGGAGTGCACGCCGAAGCCCACCTAAGTTGCACAGTGCAGTAAGCGAGTGTTAGTGCGCTCACAGCGATATCTTCCTGATTGCAGGGCTGCTAATGAGCACAATTAGTCGGGTGGTTGGTGTCGTGAGCCGGCATCCCTGGCCCAGACGTGCGAGGGTGCTGCCGCCGGCAGTCAGGGAGCTCAGCGCACTGGTGCGATTCTGGGACGTTCAGAAATGATGGCATTTCCCCCTCCTTGTCTTGAAAAAGCTGAATTACTGCCTTTCAGTTCCCATCTATTTTCCTCCAAAGTTACCATGAAGAAAAAAGTATAAATCACACTTCTAAGTGGGGCTGGCACTCGGCTCACAAGAAGAAGGGGAAGAAAAAAAAAAAAAAAAAGAGGTAATGCCATAATGTAAAATAGTTAAAAGCTTATTAGAGCCGTTCAGGGCAGTATGATTTCCACTTTGTTTCAGAACACCCCAAGCCCATCCTTTCATGCTATTGTGAAGGCAGCAATTCAAATCTCCCTTTGTCAGTATGAATGGCCCCTCTTAAAGCTCTTTTATGCCAACATATTCCCTACAGGCATATGCCCTTTAGCTCTATTACTGATTTACCCAAGTATTCAGCCCATACCTTCTGCTTTTCTTTTTCACTTACTGAAGTTCCACATGACACGAGCTGCAGGCTCTGCTTTGGTGCCTGCCCCACTCCCGGCCCCAGCCAGGATGCTGCGTGCTCTGCTGCTATCTATCTCACCAGGAAAAGCCACCAAAAAAACTAACAGAGAAGACTTTTCAA
>NW_005054308.1:3515815-3545322 GCF_000277835.1 Geospiza fortis | reverse complement strand
GAGAGGGTATATACCACCACCCCCCCCCAGCCACAGGGGAAAAAGAGCCTTGCAGGCTTTGAGGGAGGAAAAATTCGAGTGTAAAAAACGCAAGTAGGCCTATTACCTCTACTTACCCTAATTAGACTTGCTTTGAAGGGCTATTCAGAGATTTTGAAAGGCTGTCCTCTCCCTGCATCTCATTGTGCAATGTTTGCAGAGACATTTGCATCTGTTTGTGCTTCTGAAAATAGCAATGGATGCTTTCAAGAAAGCAAAGCCACCTCCGAGCCCCTCGCACCAAGCCAAGGGCCGCAGCAGTCGAGGTATGTGTGGCCGGCGCTGGGCGGGGGCACACCCCGGTTTCAAGGGTTTCAGGGTTCTCCACCGGTCCCCATTTAAACAATTCCCTTTAACAATGCAATTTTAGGCATAAAATCTGCTAACTAGATTAAATCCAGATGACACAGGACGTAGAAATGGAATAAAAAAAATCAACGCTAAAGTAAATGGTAGGCATCCTAACAGGATAGAAAGTGTGAAATCCATGCAGAGCTAGAGAGAATAGCTGGCAGCACAGCCCAGGCTTTCATACGCATATGGCCTTGACCATTTGACTCTCGTCCCATTGAGGTGATCAGCTGGAGACGTGAAGGGGCATCTCTGGCAACACACACGTCCCGCTCGCTCCTTGAAGAAAGCCCACGGAAATAAAGCTGCGTGAAGGTGAATGATAGTAAACATTTTGTAATTTGGAGGGATTAAACTTGTGGGATGATCTTGATCAGGTTCTCAAGGCGTTGCCAGAATGCGCTTACATTAGAATAGCCGCTGCAGGATCGCTGCTGGCAAAGCCACAATATCCGCCAAAGAAAGGGGGTGTGAATGGGACAAAAGGGTTAATTTGAATACGTGCTGAAAAGCCTGGAGGTGGACAAGGAGCTCTGCAAGGACTTCATCAGGAGCCATGGGCAGAAGGAGACGGTTTTGCAAATACAGAGGGCGAGCGGGGAGGATGTTTGTAAAGCACACTTGGAAAGGGGGGAGAAAAGGAGAAGAGAAAAGCCCCACAAAGCTCAAACTGCTTCTTTCTTACACTGCCCTTGGCTACGCTCAGAGGAGCACTTTAGATGGATTAATCACAGGGAAAAACAATGGGATAAAAGTCTTCTTCTCCTCCGTCTGTGCCCAGGCGCGCTGATCTTTCCGCAGCGGCGCATGGTGAGCGCTGGCTTCTGGCCTGGGATGGGCCCGGCCGGGTCACGGCGGGCGACCACATCTCCTGCTCTGCACGTCTGGGAGCTGAGAGTCCCACTGCCCTTTTCTGAGCGACATACGATTAAATTTATGCTATCAGCAGGTTGAAGATTTTATCAGATTACTCCTTCAAAAAATGCTTAGTGGGAATTAAGCATGCAAATCCACTTGGCCGGCTCTGGGGACAATACATTCCCTCATGACGGTGAAATTCTCCTTCTAGCTCGGGCACCCATGACACGGGCTTTTCTGCTCATCTTTTTAAACTTTAAACACACACTGGCATCTGGAAAATGCTCTCATGCATGGACCGGGCTCGGATGCGCTGGGTGGGCCGGGAGGGGGCACGTCCCACCTCCCCAAGGTGATGGAAAAGTGCTGCACTGTCACCTCCTCCCCATCCCTGTCCCTGTCGGTGCCACCGAGGCAGAACACGGAGCACATCCCGCTTCTCTCAGAGATGCTGCAAAGTGCAGAATCCGAGCAGGGGCTGAAGCCAGTGGGGATGGACGGTACAGGTGGAGGAAGCCCGGATTTCAGAGGGGAGATGGGAACACGATGCCATCACTGATTTATGGCAGATCTGACACTCTCTGTGCAGTAGCCAGGGGCTGTATGAGGATGTCGCTGCCTCAGTGAGGCAGAAAGCAGCAGCTGGGCATGGGCTTGGGGCCAGGCAGGGTGGTGACCCTCAACACCCCAAACCGGCACAAAGGTCCTGGAGGGACGTGGCTGTTTGCACAAGCATCCCTCCCTGCAGGGAGCCACTGCTTGGGGCAGGGTGGCCTCACTTGGGCATTAAGAACGGTTCAAAGTGAAGTGCTGGCTGTGTATAACAGCTTAGAGACCCCTGAGCCATCCTACCTGCCCCCACTGCCATCCCGTGCCCCTGGGACAGTGCCAGACCCAGTGACAGTGCCAGCCTGGCTGTCTGATCCACCTATTGGTGATTGCACCCTCTAAGAGATCAGGTCAGGGCCTGGCATCCCCCACAGCACAGAACTTGGGCTGCTCCAGCCCCTTTTTGACATTTGAAACTCCAAACCAAACTTCAGCGTGTTTTGCTGAGACACAAGCAGGGCTGAGCTCCGCTGTTTTCCTTTGGGACATCTGGATATAGCACATAATTTCCCCACTGTATCTCTGCCCCAAAGCACTCCTCAAATGTAAACCCAGCCCATTTTCTTTTTTTATTTAGAAATACAGAACTTACAGGGAAACCCATTTTCCATTGCCCCACTCCAGCTTGCTCAGCCGCTCCTGAGTGCAGGTGAGAGCCCAGGACAGACAGAGGGAGCCAGCAGTGACTTTCTGGGGTGCCTTTGCCCAGAGCCCGTGTTGCCTGTGCTTTCCCCCCGGCTGCCCCTCGCTGCCAGCTTGGGGAGGGTTATTTTCCACTGGGTTTTTGTTTCCTTTGAGAACACCCTGTGTTTGTGTTGCTCTTTCTCCGCGGCACAATGCCCCTCTCCATTTCCTCGCCCGCCAGCCTCACATCTCGGCAGAGCGGAGTCGCAGGGGTCGCGGGTCACCCGAGGGCATCGGGGACACACAAAGTCTCTTCAGCCGCTAATGTAAGCCGGGCTAACGGCACGCTGAAAGCCCATCCACTTGAGACTATCTACAAGGCACTCAGCCCTCTCTAAGGGCTTATAATGTTGACTCTCCTGTCATTGGATCCAACCTTACTATAAGCCCTGGAGGTATGAGGGGCTTAGAGACGTTCATTCAGAAAAAATAAATCCCCCTGCTACCATTCTCTTCATGAAGATAAATATACCACAAACAGAACAAGGAAAGAGGCTGAACTCCTGATCTCTGCTCCAGCCGCTCAAAAAATTGCCATTAAAAAACCAACACTTTATTGGACTCCTTTATTATTTGCCATTAAAAAACACAACGCGGTTTATGAGTCTCCAAAGCAGTTTATTAGTATATTTTACTAGCAAAACTTGCCTTCATTCTTTCCGCCCCCCCCCCCCCCCAACCCTTTCTACCTCTCCCCCTTCTTTTCATCCCTACATTTGTTAGCGCAAACAAATGGGAGAGGGTATATACCACCACCCCCCCCAGCCACAGGGGAAAAAGAGCCTTGCAGGCTTTGAGGGAGGAAAAATTCGAGTGTAAAAAACGCAAGTAGGCCTATTACCTCTACTTACCCTAATTAGACTTGCTTTGAAGGGCTATTCAGAGATTTTGAAAGGCTGTCCTCTCCCTGCATCTCATTGTGCAATGTTTGCAGAGACATTTGCATCTGTTTGTGCTTCTGAAAATAGCAATGGATGCTTTCAAGAAAGCAAAGCCACCTCCGAGCCCCTCGCACCAAGCCAAGGGCCGCAGCAGTCGAGGTATGTGTGGCCGGCGCTGGGCGGGGGCACACCCCGGTTTCAAGGGTTTCAGGGTTCTCCACCGGTCCCCATTTAAACAATTCCCTTTAACAATGCAATTTTAGGCATAAAATCTGCTAACTAGATTAAATCCAGATGACACAGGACGTAGAAATGGAATAAAAAAAATCAACGCTAAAGTAAATGGTAGGCATCCTAACAGGATAGAAAGTGTGAAATCCATGCAGAGCTAGAGAGAATAGCTGGCAGCACAGCCCAGGCTTTCATACGCATATGGCCTTGACCATTTGACTCTCGTCCCATTGAGGTGATCAGCTGGAGACGTGAAGGGGCATCTCTGGCAACACACACGTCCCGCTCGCTCCTTGAAGAAAGCCCACGGAAATAAAGCTGCGTGAAGGTGAATGATAGTAAACATTTTGTAATTTGGAGGGATTAAACTTGTGGGATGATCTTGATCAGGTTCTCAAGGCGTTGCCAGAATGCGCTTACATTAGAATAGCCGCTGCAGGATCGCTGCTGGCAAAGCCACAATATCCGCCAAAGAAAGGGGGTGTGAATGGGACAAAAGGGTTAATTTGAATACGTGCTGAAAAGCCTGGAGGTGGACAAGGAGCTCTGCAAGGACTTCATCAGGAGCCATGGGCAGAAGGAGACGGTTTTGCAAATACAGAGGGCGAGCGGGGAGGATGTTTGTAAAGCACACTTGGAAAGGGGGGAGAAAAGGAGAAGAGAAAAGCCCCACAAAGCTCAAACTGCTTCTTTCTTACACTGCCCTTGGCTACGCTCAGAGGAGCACTTTAGATGGATTAATCACAGGGAAAAACAATGGGATAAAAGTCTTCTTCTCCTCCGTCTGTGCCCAGGCGCGCTGATCTTTCCGCAGCGGCGCATGGTGAGCGCTGGCTTCTGGCCTGGGATGGGCCCGGCCGGGTCACGGCGGGCGACCACATCTCCTGCTCTGCACGTCTGGGAGCTGAGAGTCCCACTGCCCTTTTCTGAGCGACATACGATTAAATTTATGCTATCAGCAGGTTGAAGATTTTATCAGATTACTCCTTCAAAAAATGCTTAGTGGGAATTAAGCATGCAAATCCACTTGGCCGGCTCTGGGGACAATACATTCCCTCATGACGGTGAAATTCTCCTTCTAGCTCGGGCACCCATGACACGGGCTTTTCTGCTCATCTTTTTAAACTTTAAACACACACTGGCATCTGGAAAATGCTCTCATGCATGGACCGGGCTCGGATGCGCTGGGTGGGCCGGGAGGGGGCACGTCCCACCTCCCCAAGGTGATGGAAAAGTGCTGCACTGTCACCTCCTCCCCATCCCTGTCCCTGTCGGTGCCACCGAGGCAGAACACGGAGCACATCCCGCTTCTCTCAGAGATGCTGCAAAGTGCAGAATCCGAGCAGGGGCTGAAGCCAGTGGGGATGGACGGCACAGGTGGAGGAAGCCCGGATTTCAGAGGGGAGATGGGAACACGATGCCATCACTGATTTATGGCAGATCTGACACTCTCTGTGCAGTAGCCAGGGGCTGTATGAGGATGTCGCTGCCTCAGTGAGGCAGAAAGCAGCAGCTGGGCATGGGCTTGGGGCCAGGCAGGGTGGTGACCCTCAACACCCCAAACCGGCACAAAGGTCCTGGAGGGACGTGGCTGTTTGCACAAGCATCCCTCCCTGCAGGGAGCCACTGCTTGGGGCAGGGTGGCCTCACTTGGGCATTAAGAACGGTTCAAAGTGAAGTGCTGGCTGTGTATAACAGCTTAGAGACCCCTGAGCCATCCTACCTGCCCCCACTGCCATCCCGTGCCCCTGGGACAGTGCCAGACCCAGTGACAGTGCCAGCCTGGCTGTCTGATCCACCTATTGGTGATTGCACCCTCTAAGAGATCAGGTCAGGGCCTGGCATCCCCCACAGCACAGAACTTGGGCTGCTCCAGCCCCTTTTTGACATTTGAAACTCCAAACCAAACTTCAGCGTGTTTTGCTGAGACACAAGCAGGGCTGAGCTCCGCTGTTTTCCTTTGGGACATCTGGATATAGCACATAATTTCCCCACTGTATCTCTGCCCCAAAGCACTCCTCAAATGTAAACCCAGCCCATTTTCTTTTTTTATTTAGAAATACAGAACTTACAGGGAAACCCATTTTCCATTGCCCCACTCCAGCTTGCTCAGCCGCTCCTGAGTGCAGGTGAGAGCCCAGGACAGACAGAGGGAGCCAGCAGTGACTTTCTGGGGTGCCTTTGCCCAGAGCCCGTGTTGCCTGTGCTTTCCCCCCGGCTGCCCCTCGCTGCCAGCTTGGGGAGGGTTATTTTCCACTGGGTTTTTGTTTCCTTTGAGAACACCCTGTGTTTGTGTTGCTCTTTCTCCGCGGCACAATGCCCCTCTCCATTTCCTCGGCCGCCAGCCTCACATCTCGGCAGAGCGGAGTCGCAGGGGTCGCGGGTCACCCGAGGGCATCGGGGACACACAAAGTCTCTTCAGCCGCTAATGTAAGCCGGGCTAACGGCACGCTGAAAGCCCATCCACTTGAGACTATCTACAAGGCACTCAGCCCTCTCTAAGGGCTTATAATGTTGACTCTCCTGTCATTGGATCCAACCTTACTATAAGCCCTGGAGGTATGAGGGGCTTAGAGACGTTCATTCAGAAAAAATAAATCCCCCTGCTACCATTCTCTTCATGAAGATAAATATACCACAAACAGAACAAGGAAAGAGGCTGAACTCCTGATCTCTGCTCCAGCCGCTCAAAAAATTGCCATTAAAAAACCAACACTTTATTGGACTCCTTTATTATTTGCCATTAAAAAACACAACGCGGTTTATGAGTCTCCAAAGCAGTTTATTAGTATATTTTACTAGCAAAACTTGCCTTCAGTTCAATGCCATTTCTCGTCCACTCAAAAGAGAAAATTTTGCAAAGAAAATGGAGTTTGTTTGTATTTGAACTCGCTGTTTCTCGAGGCGTTGCAACCTGAGCAGCTCCAGCCTGGGGAGAGTTTGTATCCCATGCTCGAGGGGTTATTGCTCAGCTCCAAGCTGCTGTGCTTTGCTTTGGTATTAAACCCAGGAAGGCTCCTTGGCCATCAGAACTGCAGCTTGTCTGGGGCTCTGCAGACACTGGGCAACACAGAGCACCAGTTCTGAACCTGGTAAAACTTTTTTGGGCACCATGACATGTGCCAGCCCTTCTCATGACCTCTTTAGCCTCCATATTTCTACCTCTTTAACCTCCATATTTCTGTCCAAAGCTGTGGCAAACCTGCATGGGAGGGATATTTTCAGCTCATATTCAGCCACAAGGGAAAACAGCTGCCGTGGGGATGTGCTTCCATACAGCAACTGGAGGTCAGCCTCCATCCCCACCCCTTCTCTTGCATCAAATCTTGCTGAAATACCCCACACTCCTGGTTGGACTGGGAGAGCTTTTGGGGGTTGTGAATCTTTCCATATTTACTGATTTTTCCTGAGGAAGGTGCCTTAGTGTCCCCCAGAGTTCAAAGAGCAGAGGGTTCCTGTCTTTAAGTGCATCCAACCTGGCATGTTCCCAGCAGATACAGATTGTAAATTCAGCTGCTCTGAATCTCAGGCAGCCTGGGAAGGGGATGTGTAGAAGGTCTCCAGCAGATGCAAAGCACTGACAGGTCTCTGCTCAACAGGTCTGGGTTGGTGTCAGCATTTCTTCTTCCACTCCTCCATAGCTGGTTCCCTAAAAAGTTACCCAAATAATTGATTTTTAGCAGAATTTTAACTTCCACTGCAAACACTTAGCTCTGGATGGAGATGTGAGTTTTGGACCATTGGTTTTGTCTCCAAACATCAGGTGCTAAAGCAAAGTCTGAGGGCATTTCACTTTTACATGTAACAAATTCTTTCCTCTTTTAAGAAAAATATCCTGGCGGATGCAGGTGCTCCTGCAGGCAGATTTCCCTCCTCTACCTCCACCTGGTCATTTTCTGGCATGATGGGGGCAGCAAGTCAGAGCCACTTGCAAGGGCTCAGGGAAGAAGGAGCCCAGGCTCTGGGCATGGTGTGTGTACATGGTGAGGTGCTCAGATTTTGAGGGGAAAACGTGCACAAAGGGGGAAAGTTGTTGCCTTGGGGAGGGAAAAGGCTGAACTGATCAAACTGCTTATATAAAAGAGGAATAATGGGATTTTGCAGGATTCACATTGATGTTCAGATGAGAAGAGACTCTGGTTGCCTTTTTTCTTTCAAGCCACTGAACAAGAACTTTAAAGCCCCTTTAAAATCTGCTTTGGCTGAGCTAATTATTATCACAGGAGTTATTAGACAAAAGCTCAATGGCTTTTCCAGTGCCTCTTCAACAGTTTCTGGGCTGCCTCGACAACAAGAACCAGAGCTCCCTTTTATCGTTGCCATATTCCTTCTGAGAGCTTTCAACTGCTGATCCTTATGTTAAGCCTTACAGGAAACACAGACAGACAAGCGGGGTGCCCACCAGCCTGGCTCTCATCCCACAGCCTGCAGCATCTCTTCTCCCCACCTGCACACTGCTGTTTTATTTTCTGACATGCATCAGAGGAAAAACAAATGTCACAACAGAGTATCTGGTTTTTGAGCAGTGAGACAGCACCAGGCAGCAGGAAGCAGCAGCCAGCCCGAGACTGGCCGAGGCTATCCAGTGACTCATTCAAGGCAGCCATTCACACCTTGTCCCCAAGGAGAGGGCTGCCCTGGGAAGGGATCAGCCCCAGCACAGAGCTGTGCTTGTGGCCTTTTCATCTGAGGCTCCACTCCTGGGACACAGCCCGGGCTCTGAAGCCCCAGCACTTCAGCCTTTGTTCTTCACCAGTGCTTCAAGACCTTCCCAGTTTGATAAACTGACTGGTTTTTTCCCCCCTTTAGGAGAAGCAATAATTACATGGTTTTTAAACAGGGGTATCCAAGGAAAAGCAAAAAGCAACAAACAAAGCACTAAGGAAAGAAAAGTGAGGACAGCAATAAAGGCTGCTTGTGGTGTTATTTCTCCAAGAACTCCTCAGCACTGAAGGGGACCTGGGACCTCATTCAGCCCCACTGAGACAGATAAACCTTCAGTATTCCCCAGGGTGGGAGAATTTCCTCCCTCCCAAGCAGAATGGCAGTGCATAGAACATGGAAACCAGCTACCAGTGCCCTTGCAGCTCTCCCATTCCCCATCTCTGCCCAGCCCAGGGGCTGGGGGTGCTTTGTGGATCCCACTGTCCAGCAGTGAAAGCTCCTTTTCCCATGCCTCCACCTCACAGGTGCCACTTTAGCTCTGTTTTCCCTTCTTTTTAGGAAACCTCTGCTACAAAGAAGTCGCTGATGGTGTAAGCAAACTGGGAATGGGTGGTGGCCCTGGCTGGAAGCTATCCTAGAGCAGAATGGGAGCTGCTGGCTCCATCCCACAGCTCCCAAGCTCACAGGCTGCTCCTTGCAGGACTCCCAGCAGTAGCACCAAACTTCTGCCCTGATTTCTTTCACATTGTTTTCAGAGGGTCCTTCAAGATAAATGGACATTTTTTCCCTTCCCTAACTGGACACCTAAACAAAAGCTTTCCAAGGACTCAGGGGGAGATGCCTGATGAGCAGACAGGAAATGGGAATGATTGATCAAGTGCTGATGGCCGCAGCACTGGCACCTGGGCTCAGGTTTCAGGCCAGAGCCCAGCAAGGAAGCAGCTCTCACTTGCACAGCTGCCACACACTGGGCTGCCTGCACGGGCAGCTCCCTGCCTTCCTCTGCACAGGCTGACCAAACGTTTGCTGCCCCTGCAGCAGCCATCCCCGGCAAAGCAGGAGCTGGGGCAGCCAACACAGGCACTGCCTGGGTGGAAGGAGGAGGTGTGGGGCTTTCTCCATCACTGGAGAACTTCTCTTTTAGCATACATGTGAGCAAACAACCAACCTGCCACATTCCCTTGGAGTTATCTCACCAAAAAGTTATGTTAAGGCAAGAGAGGAAAGAAGAGCAAAATCTGAGCTAAATGATTTAGTGTTTGCCCATGGGTGGGGGGTTGGGACTAGATGATCTTTAATGCCCCTTCCAGCCCAAACCATTCTGTGGTTCAATGATTCTGTGAAATAAATCACAGGTGAGCTGAAATGGGCTGTTCCTTCAAGCCCAGGCAGCTGCTTTCAGGTGTCATCAGGCTGGCACTAGGAGATTTAAATTCCCACCTGACTCATGCCTCTCTCCCAGAGACCCTGTGAGCAAATTCACTGCTTTTTGCAGGGGCAGAGACCAAGCACACACCAGGTCAGGGGTGGCTGGTGACTTCACCATGTCCCCTCAGAGCACCAGCTCCAAATTTGCCAGAAGGAAACACCATTTCTACTTGCATAAAGCACTATGGGGGTTTATGATGCTCTCATGAGCTGTGCATCCTGAGCTGGCCAAGACGGGAATTTTGAAGAAAGATGAGATCTATTTTCCCCCACAACCTTTCCAATTAATATTTTAAGTGTTTTTTAGGCTTATCCTCTCTTTCTGCCCAGAGCTGGGCGTGAGGTGCAGCACTGACCAAGCAAGAAGAAAGCAACACCCTCTTCTGATTTCTTGGGTACAGGCAGAGCAGCATCTCCAGTCCACAGCCTACAAATGCTCCAAGACAACTTCAGACCAAGACACCTTTCCGTCTCTGCAGAAGGGCAAAGGCTCATCACTCCTCTTCCCTTCTTCTGACCCTGTTTCATCCCCCTCTGTCCCTGGAGGTGTGCACTGGGGCAGTCATGGGTGACACGGGGATGTGCAGATCCCCCGGCCGGCCCCCGGCTCCTCTCCCTTCC
The DNA here is from genome assembly GCF_000277835.1 of Geospiza fortis. Classification (NCBI taxonomy): domain Eukaryota; kingdom Metazoa; phylum Chordata; class Aves; order Passeriformes; family Thraupidae; genus Geospiza; species Geospiza fortis. The sequence continues at coordinate 3,534,955 of NW_005054308.1, read as the reverse complement.
CATCTCTAGAAGTCATCTATTTTGTTGTGTGTACACACAGAAAACAAGGGGCTGCCCCTTGTTCTCCTCCAGCCATGACACATCAAATTATCCAGCCTCCAAATATCCCATCTGGCTGTTAGTTTTTAGCTTTTTTTTTTCCCCCCTCCTTCTAGGTTGTTTCTGCTTTCCTCCTCCTCCTTTCTCTGCTCCCCAGCCCATGTGTAAAAGTAGCAGGAGGGCCTTTATTAAAGGCAAAGCCCCACGGCAGCAGCTTCCCAGCCAAACTGCTCTTGTATTACTTTTTGATGAGTTTTCAATTTAGGCCTTTGCAGACAGGGGGAAGAAGGCGACTTGAGAGACAGAGGGGGGAAAAAAATGCAACAGATGGGGCCGATTGTGCTCTCTAGGCAAATTAAGGAAGACATCTGTAGCTCCCAAATACTGGTGGTCTAAAGCAATTAGTCCCCTGTGAAAAGGGGCCTCTCTGAGCCTCCTCCAGCCAATCCGCGCCCCGGCAGCACTCACGTTACAATGGCCTTGACCACAATTCACTGAGCCAAAAAAAAGAAAGATTAATCCAGGAGGAGCTGTGTGGCCAGGCTGGAGTTGCTAGGCTTAAAAGGGAAGGTTACGTCCGTTTCTGCCTGGGTTTGGGGCAGAAAAGCAGGCGGGGGGAGAGTTTTATGCTGCTTTCTGATGGTCACCCACAGCGTACCTGGGCTATGTGGGGTGTGTGGAGCAGGCCTGGGTGTGCACACATGTCCCTGTACCAGGACAGAGCTGTAATCTGTAAATTGCTCGGGGACCTCAATTTTCCACTGCCTTGTTTGGAAAGTGATGAATGAAGACGCAAACCCCTGTGGTTGGAATTATCTCCCCCAGCCCCCTTTTGGTCCCACTCCATCCCAAATAAAAAGAAGCTGTTATATGATAAGACCCCTCTGCAAGTGATAATTATAATGATTGTTATGATGCCAGGGTTCTGCTTTTACAATTGGAAATAGGAACTCCGGCTGAGCTAATCCGGTGGTGTGGTCCCTTATTTCATCCGATGTCAGGAAGCTGAGAGTGGAAAATTTAGAAAAGGACTTTATCCAAGCTGGTTATGAGCCCCCTTCCCCCTCCCCTCCTCTCCCCTGGCTCTTTTATTCATGCATATTTATGATCAGGAGATTTCAGTGGAGGGAAAAAAAACACACATACAGAAAACAAAACCGGCCTCACAATGGGGAGAGCTGCTCATGGGAGGTCACAGCACCTTTAAATTACACCTCTTGGCTTTGTTCACCCCCTCACAATGGTGCTAAGAGATAGGAAGAATAGCACTCTGCGCCCTGGCGCATCACAATTCTCCCAGTGATTTCAAAAAGGACACAGAGCCCCAACTAATTTGATATCTTATTGCATTTCTGCTAACCTAAGGCCATGCCCCATCCCAGCCACAGAGGCTTGGCAGGGGCCGGGCTCGTACAAAGAGCATGGCTGTGGCTCTGCAGAGAGCTGGGGTTTGCCAGTCAAAGCAGATCTGTCTTGGTCAGCTTTGAATTTGAGCTGAGTTAACTGGTTTGGAAATACAAAAGCACCACCCGCCCACTGAACCTTTGCCCCTTTAAATTAATTAATTTAATTAACATGTTTATTGTCATGGCGCCCGTCAGAATGGGATCTTCCCGGGGCCACACCAAACTCCAGCCTGCCCTCACACACAAAGGAGATGGGCTCGTGGGTTTGGAGATGAGTCGGAACCAAATGACTTCTCAAGGCACTGAAATTTGAGCCTGTAATTTATTTCTCCCCCATCTTTTCCCTAGGATAGGAAAAACGGGTGACCAGAGCTGTGGGTCACGATGGAGTACATGAAGGGAGCAAAGTTAAAGCGAAAATTGCTGCTGTCTTGAGGCTGATATTGTGCACCAAGCTGGTAAATGCACCAACCTGAATATTTGGTAATAACTGCCTCTGAAGGCAAACTAGAAGGAAAAAGGTGAAGCTGGTGTTGATAAAGAGCCAAATAATGACAAGGCTCAAGGGACAGCAAGGCTCTTTAGGGGAGGACCTGCCAATTCTCCAATTCTCCAAGAATACCAGGTAGTCTGGGACTGCTAGCCCATAAAATCCAGTATTTTCCCTCTCTCTTGTCCGTTGTTGACACAGTTTGCAGATTAAAAGCAGGACAGGGGAGCAAAATAATCCCACAGCATTTTCAGATCCTACACGTTGAAAACATTTAAATGTTGCAACTGCTGCCTATGTTGAATATAAAATACATTACTTGGCCAAAGGGTTGCTGGAAATTTAGAAAGCTATTTAAATTTCCTAAATGCTTAATGGAGTCACGACCATGCCATGATGAGCTAGAAAAGCATAACTGGAACATACAAACATATGTGGAACATACAAACCTTTTTGGAGTCCAACCACATCCCATTGGGTTGGGTTACATTGCCACACCTAAGAGACACTAAAAACTCTTTGTTATAATCATTCTCAGATTTCCAAGTCCTGAAAAGACATATAAAAAAGCAGTATTCATACTTTATCCCCTTACTTTATTATCCATAATGACCAAAATAAATGTTCAAATTTATTTGTATTTTAATAGCAACAGTTATGTCCCTCCATGAGACTCCAAATCTGCCTAGGAATGCCATTAGGAGGAGAAGGAAGCTCTCCTATCCATCCCTGAGGAAGGAAAGAGATAGAGAGGCTTTCAAAGTGCCTTCCAGCAGCAAGAGAATGCTGCTGGGCAGTATAATCATATCTGCTGCAGGCCTCCTGCAGAAAGCCACTCACCCTGGCCTGTGCAGGAGGCTGCTGGGACAAGGTGTGGATTTCTCTGCCTGGGAGCCAGGGTAGGGCTTGACTGACATCACCATGGGGACTAATGACACAAGATTTCCCCAAAGACACTGAGGGCTTTGAAGAATGGCCTTTCATTCTGTGTTGAACATACAGATAAAATGTCCACAGCAGAAAACTAATCAGATCATCTGTGGTTTGCTTTGCTGTTTGCTCAGGCCACTGTCCCGTGGTTACGATTATCTCAGGCAAAAACCATACAGATGTCCAAATTGGCTTCCTGGCTTTTTCCTTAAAGGGTTCTGCTTCAGAGAACAGCGATTTCTACCAGGAAGTTCTTGGCCAAGTCTCTCACATTTATACCTATCTCCAAGGAGAGAGTTCCTCTCCGGCCTCCAGGCAAAGCTGGAACATCCCACCACCACACATTGCCAAAATAAGCATTTAAAAATCATAACTCACACATCAGAAGCACAGATTTATATGTGGAGAAGCGATGGGGTAGGGGAAGGAGGTGAGACACACAAGATGTCTGTGGGATTAGATATCCTCAGCCTTCTGAAACAGTTGGGAATTCATTGTGTACATTTTTGGTGTATCTCTGGGAAATTCTGAATTAAATTCTGCAGCTTTTCCAGGGAGCATAAGTGCTCATGTGCTCCACTTCACTCTCTTCTGGTGGCTCAGGACTGATGTGTAGTTAAAGCAACTGCAGTGTAGCTATGGAAGTCTTTTGCTGCTTGCTCAGGGCATCAATTTCTCCACTGAAAAATTTGCTTTTCAAATAGGATAACCATTAATAATCTGCTTAATTACACTGATGGGTATAATGAGGATGCATGACCATGAAGAAGCTTTTGCCTGTGCTGGAACATGGTGGGGATGTCCTTGGAGACACCGAAATACCACTGGTAAGGGAAATAAAGGCCCCAAAGTCAGACCCTCTGCCCACCTTTCTCTCTGCAGAAATCTGGGAAGTTGTTTCTGCATTTGAATTCATTCTGGTTTGCTCAAGACTTTGATCTTGCAGAAGCAGGATGGGGCTTTGAGTAACCTTGTCTAGCGACAGGTGTCCCTGCCCATGACAGGGGGGTTGGAGTGTGGTGAGCTTTAAGTTCTCTTCCAACCAAAACCATCCTGTGATTCTATGCTATTTATTTATTCAACCATGTAAGAGTTTACTAAGCTGAAACAATAATAATATTAATATTAATATTAATATTAATATTATTAATAATAATAATCCTTAAAGTATTTAATACCTAACATATCCTTACATTTCACTAGCGTGAGGCAGAAGATCATGACAAGTAACCTGTGGAAAGTTAAGTAAAAACTTTAGAAACGCTTTAGAGGCCAAACTCCGAGATGTTGGGCGGGTGAGTTGAGGTGGAACATTGCCCAGCTGAGGTGGAATATGGCTGGGCGAGTTGAGGTGGAACATCGCCCAGCTGAGATGGAATATGGCTGGGCGAGTTGAGGTGGAACATTGCCCAGCTGAGATGGAATATGGCTGGGCGAGTTGAGGTGGAACATTGCCCAGCTGAGATGGAATATGGCTGGGCGAGTTGAGGTGGAACATTGCCCAGCTGAGATGGAATGTGGCTCATCCCGGGCAGTTGGTGCTGCCCAGGTGCAGCCGCGCTCCCTCCGCCCGGCGCAGCGCGGCAGCAGCAGCGGCAGGAGCAGGAGGGAGCAGCGCTTGCATCGAGCACCACCCTCCGGCACAGCGCTAAACTGAGCCCGGAGCACGCAGCGCTGCTGCCCGGGAGGGTGAATCAAAGTTCAGAGCTCGGCACGCCGGCCTGGGGACGTGGGGCAGCTCCGGAGGAGGCCGTGGAGACGCTGGAGCCCCTCTGACCTGGACAGACTGACAGAGCTGGGGGTGCTCACCTGGAGAAGAGAAAGTGCCAGGGAGACTTAGAGCCTTCCAGTGCCTAAGGGGAGCTGACCAAAATGATAGAGAGTGACTTTTTACATAGAGATTGATAGGACAAGGGGAAATGGCTTTAAACAGAAAGAGAGTAGGTTTAGATTGGACATTAGAAGGAACTTCTTCCCTGTGAGACTGGGACACAGGTAGCCCAGAGCAGAGCAGCTGTGGCTGCCCCATCCCTGGAAGTGTCCGAAGCCAGGTTGGAATGGGCTTGGAGCATCCTGGGATAGTGGAATGTGTCCCTGACCACGGCAGGGGGTTTGAACAAGATAATCTTTAAGGTCCCTTCCAACCCAAAGCATTTTGGGATTCTACAAAGACTCCTTTTTGCTGACGCAGGTTGGGTATGGCACTGCAGCTCTGAGAGGGGCAGAGATGCTCTTGTGCAACTACAGTAGTTACAGGAAATTAATTATACCTCTAAGAGAATCTGCAGGGCTTAGAGTTTGCAGACAAAATGCACCCCCAGAACAAAAGAGCAATGTGAAATCTCTAGAGCTCTGCTCCTGGGGCCTGTGCTTGGCTGCCTCAGGGTACTCCAGACCTGCAGCATCCTGGGCAAGTGTCTGCCAGGTACAACCACAGCAGCTGCACTCACAGCCAAAGGGAGCCCAAGCACAGCAACCTAAAATTGGCAGCATAAACCAAAATGCAGCTAGTGGAGGGGGAGTCTGTTTGGCAGACACTGAGCATAAGGCTGTGGGAAATCTACTGCATCTTCAATGGAAGCATTCTGTATCCCTCAGCAGCATCCTGACACTGGGTGGGCAAATGTCAACACCTGGGCTGATAATCTGTGCACTTGGGATGCCCATCCTGTGCACACTGAGGCCACTCAGCAAAGCTCAGAAATCATCTCTGAGCTATTCCTCTTTGTTTTTCCTGACTGAAAGGCCACTGAGTGACCACAGTGCTTTTATGCTCTGGATCCCCTGCAATCCCATACCAATTGGGGAATGACTTAAAAAGGAAACAGAAAATGCTGTTTCTCTGCTGGCTTTGTTCTCAGATACATCCAAAAAAAACCACAGCCAACCTGCATGGTTTAGCCCTGAAATGCTTCATCTCCTGCTCCTTACCTGCAGCTTGGGTTTCACTTAAACACTGCCATGTCCTCCTTTCATATTTTCTTTTTCTTGCAGAGGTATTTTACAGAGATTAATTACAAATTTCATGCATTATGAAAAGGATTTATTTGTGCCAGACATATTGCAGGGCCCACATTTGCAGGGCATTGTTACAAACTCATTATACAAGCTCAGGCTTCGGGAAATCTCTACTTTGTCTCACTTCCAGAAGATGGAGCCAGAAAGCTAGGACTAGCAGCTGCGGTGTGGAAAAGCCACCTTCTCCTCCTGCCCATGCACAACCCCTGCTCCTCCTCCAAAGCCACCCTGAGCTGATGCAGGTGGCTCTCAGTGGGGAGAGGAGATGCCATGGGCTACCAGAGGGTTGCTGATTTTCCTCTTTTCCTCTTTTTCACAGCCCTCTGCCCCTGTCAGAGGAAGAACACGCAGCTTGTTAGCAGGATGAGATCAGGAGACATGAGTTTTATTTGCAGTCCTGTGGCTGATTTTGTCCAAAGTAGAACAAGATCCTGAACCAGTCAGTGTCCCTATGTTTGCTGAGGGGAGCAAGGGATGCTAAACCTGCCTGTGATGAAAGCAGAGGTGCTGCACTCACAAACTATAACTCAGTGCCAGATTTTGTCACAGACGCATTTTATGAAAAATCTTTTCCTTAGGATTTTTCTCCTGAGAAGCTGAGAGGCCTCAGAAACAAAATGTAAACAATGATTATCTGCTGCTGTGGAATGCAACAGGTGCATCTGTGATTGGTCTCATGTGGTTGTTTCTAATTAATGGCCAATCACAGTCCAGCTGTCTCGGACTGTGTGGTCAGTGACAAGATTTTATTATCATTCCATTATTCTTCTTGCTTGCTAGCCTTCTGATGAAATTCTTTCTTCTATTCCTTTAGTATAGTTTTAATATAATATATATCATAAAATAATAAATCAAGCCTTCTGAGACATGGAGTCAGATCCTCGTCTCTTCTCTCATCCTGGGACCCCTGTGAACACCTCCACAAGGTTTTATCCTCTTTTTCCAGCTGATAGCATATCCTGGATCAGAGTGTAGTATCTGGGAAAGTATTCCTCAAACACAGTAACCTGATGGATATTTTCAAGGCATTTTGGTTTTGATTCATAGCATAACTTCAAAATTTGGGGCAGGAAGTGAATGATTTGGATGATGTTTTCATGACAGTTATCACCTATTTTTTTCTGTCTGCAGAGCTATCCAGAGACAGTTTGTCATCTTCAGATGTTTCAATTACAATGACACCATCTTTAAAAAGTGACCTCTTAGTGAAAGACTTCTTACTGCTTTATTTCTTTTGGGTTTACTAGTTTCATTTTGGCAAGAGGACAGGACAGACCAGACCAGTGCTAGGAGGATCTTGCAGGAAGACTGCAGTGCTGTCACCTTGGAGGTTGATGAGTCTGAATAAGGGTCCTGCTGGCTGCTCTGGATGCAGGGTCAGAGAGAACCCCACAGCAGGAGGCAGACAGGGCACCCTGTGTGCCCTTTGCAGGTCTCACCCTGCTGTGTCCCCCAGGATGCTGCCATGCCCCAGCAGGTCTGGATCCAGGGCTGAGGGATGCTGATTTGGGTGAGCACCAGTCTGGACATCATCCGGGGTAGAAAAGCAGCAGAATGTTCCAGCTTTCCTTCCTCATGCCAGGTAGATGCCTGCAATGGGCTGCACCCTTTTTTTGGCTACTGTTCCTTCTAGCACATGTAACTTCTCCAGCTAAACTTCTCCAGCTAAATATAGCCTTACTGACAATTTGAAGGCTTTTTTTTTTTGGCTGCAGTACTTTCCTCTTTTCAGTAGCAAGAAACAAGTTGTGTTTTGTTTTGTATATTCAGGTAACAACATTGTTTGAGTGCTGCTGATGATTTATGTCCCTTTCAGCGGCAGGACTCTGGAAAACTACTTGGAAGATATGAACACCAAGCATTTTTTCATTTTCTCATCAGATTTCAATTGTTATGATATATGCCCTCAAGAGACTGTGAGGAGGGGAGAGGGGGGCAGGGGAAAACCTTTTATGGCATATTGTGATTCATATGGAAAAAATATATATTTCCCACACATCTGATTCAACACAGCATGCACATTTGTAAGGCACATGTGAATGAATGCCAAGAGAAGGGAATTTTTATGAAAGCAGACTGATTACATGGCAAAAAATCTATCGGCTGAAGTTAGATTTATTTACAGCATAGTAAATTGCATGCTCAGAGGGGCTGGTACTGCATTGGTGATCAAGATGTCTGGGGAAATGTTATGTTTGATAAAAGCCACCCGGGACAGCATTCCCTGAGCCAAAGTACCCATGTGTCATGCCTTTCTTGTGTCACAAGAAACCAAGTGCTGAATATATTTGTACCAGTCTCCTGCAGATAAAGTTGGAGAAGGGAAGGAAGAATGGTGTGGGATTAAAACGTCCACTAATGCATTAAATGAGGCTCCAGAGATTTGGGGCCCTGGCCAAGCTATTTTCCTGTTTTCACATCAGCTGGAAGTAAAGAAGCAAAGTGCCTCCTCCACTGGGATTGCAAGAACTGCAAGGGAAGGGGAGGAAGAGGAAGGTGGGATCCTCCATCCTGGGTTTTGTGCAACCACTTTGGCACCATCCTTCCAGGCCAGAGATGCTGCCACAGCACAGCTGGACCATGGAGGGTGGAGATGAAGCTGGTGGAAGATATTTCTAGGAAAATGGATTTCCAGAAAAAACAGGAAAAACCCTGTCGTCTCTTAGTGGGCACACAACCCCTCCTGCCGGTCTTCCTCCTCTACAGAAAGAAAAAGCATCTGAAGGAATATGAATTTTTCCATTTTCCTTTACCAACTTCAGGCTATGGGTTTTCAGCATTAGAAGGAGTTTTCTGTAATTCATAGTTGTTCTTTGGTTAGTTTTTTCCTGTATTTCTCATTCTTGCTGTCATCTTCATCCGTGTCCCATTTTCAAGGTGTAAAAAGAGAGCCATATTTTATCTCACCAAAATCAGAGATTATTTTAAAATCCAGTCTTTGTAATTAGGGGATCCCCTTCTAAGCAGAGATGAACTGGAGGAAAAGGGATAATGACAAACCTGAAGAAAATGTTCTGAACTACTGAGCACCTCTGGAGATGCTCAGTAGACGGTAAAGCTCTTGCTCTCTCACATCTCTACATTGTCCCACTGGATTTCTTTCCACTGAAATGATAGGGCAGGTGGAATCCATCATCCTTCCTGGAATGAGGCTAATTTGGGAAAGAGCTAATGAGCTTTGAAATATTTATTTGCAATGCATAACAGTGAAAAGAGTTTGCAAGAAGACAGCAGAATCTGGATTAAGCACTCTCAAACCTAACCCTAACCCTAACCCTAGCAGCAGCTTGACCTTGGGGCTCAGGGTGCCCACACCATGGCTGGTGCAGATCAGAAAGATGCAGAAGCAGCAATGTTGGGGCCCTGCTGGGGTCACCTTGGGACACCTTTTCCAGCCCCAGTGTTCCTGGAGCTGTGGGCTCTTTGACTCTCCCTAACCCTCCTGGTGTGCTGTGCTATTGCTGAGACCCCCAGGGGTGGCTGCCATTAACACAGGGCAGTGTCAGAAGTGCTGAGGCCCTGCCATGATGCCCTGGCAATGCCTTTCCCAGCTCCACTGTCCCTGGAGCTCTTGGCTCTGTGGCTCCCTGAAACCCTGACACCAACCTCCCAGCAAGCCACTGAGGTGCCCATCCCCATGCATGGCCCTAATCGGAAAGGTGTGGGGGCAGCAATGCTGTGGGCACACCAGAGAGTCTGAATACACACACACACACACACACACACACAGGCTTTTCTTTAAGCTAAAAGCAAACCAGATTGCATTACCCCATAAGATTAGTACTTTATTGAACCTCATTATAGGTTCACGTCCTCCCATAGTCATATCCCACTGTGTTATTTCTGGCACATGCAGCCATCATGATTTAGTATCCTGTGTGAGAAAAATGAAGTCTCTTTCTAAAATATGTTGACTATTATTCCAGATGTGGTAGTTGCCTGAGTTTCTTTTCAAGCAGGTTTTTATGGCTGAGGTTGTTTGGACCAAGCATTATTTATTTATATGTTCAAACTAAAGAAGGGGTGGGAGCAGTTTTTAATGAAAGCTAAAGGAAAAGGGATAATAAAGTGAGCTTGCTGGAGAAAGAAATATTTACACATAACTTTTGTATGTTCCCCAAGAAAAATAAAACAAGGGTATATTGAAAAGCATGGTTATTATTTGGCATTCTCCTGCAACAGCAAAATCACAGGAAAGGATTGAACTTCAAGTAATTAGAGTTTACAGTTAATTAACTGGTTATGACTAGCTGTGTTACTGACAGTAGATCCAGGAGAAGAAATGAGTTGTTACAGATTTTTTTCAAAGCAAGATCACAAATTTGGAGATATACACGAGGCAGACACAGAGGGAGACAGGACCTGAATTCCCAGCTGCCATACAAAGCTTCCATGTCCTCACCTCCAGGTTTGACTACTGTGGACCTGCTATAAACAGAAGAGTTATTTGCACAACCAGATCAGGGGCATCAATTAAACATTGAACAAACATGCTGGGGGGAAGAAGAGAAGTGGGAATAAAGAAGATTAATAAATTAATGTATGGGATGAGAAATAGTGAGAAATGAAAGTGGGGATGAAATACACCCAGGGGATGAGGATTTTGCCATGATGTCAGTAGGGGCAGACATGACCCGGGTGTGTGGGACAGGGCAGAGCCATCATTGACATAGCAAGACAAAGTGCTCATCATTGCAATTCCAGGCATAATTGAGCTTTAATTATCATTGGTAGGGAGAACTTTTTCTGTGAGTAAACTCCTTCTAAATGCTCATGGAAGAGCAGCCCGTGGGTGGCTCTGGGCAGGAGATGGGATGCAGAGCAGCAGCTCCCCTGGACTGCAAATTGTGAGCCTCTTCACAGAGCAGTGGGCTGGGATTTGGGTTTCAGGTTACAAAGAATCCCCCTCCAAATAGGCCAAAACTAAATTAAAAAAAAAAGGATAAAAAATAAGAAAAGGCTGCAAATGCTGAACAAAATTCAGCCAGAAGACAAGCTTACATCAAACTGGGAAAGAAGGATTCAAGTCAAAATTTCCACTGAAACATCCAAGTGAACCAGCCTCAGGTCTGTTGCCACAGTGATTTTGTCATGTACCTTCCCTCCTGTGCGTCTTGAACAGATCTGGAAACAGAACCAGAAAAACACCAGTGAAAACCTATTTCATGGACTTTCCTCAACTTCTGGGAAGAACAAAGCCCTGGAACCCACAGTGCATTTCTAACCCTTTTTGGCAGATGGAGCCAGAGCTGAGCACAAAGGTGGGTTTGAATTGTCCCCAAATGTGCTTCCTTACTGCTTTTTGGTTTCTTTGGATTCACCATAAGGAACGAGTTTTTGTATTTGATGATTTTAATTTGAGCACTAATTACTACAGAACAGATTCTCCTGTGTGGACCTGGCACATGAGATTCCCATTGCCTCCAGTTAATCAGGGATTTTTAAGCACACACCGTCACCTCTACAGCAGGAGCAGCACTGAGGGGAGAGTGTGCAGCTGGATGAGGCCCCTTTTCAGCAGCTGGGTGGGATGAGTGGAGCTGCAGCCCCTCACCTGCCATCCACAGCAGGACAGGACCCCAGCAGGAGCCCCTTGTCACGGGGAGATGTTGGGATGCAGCCCAGCAGCCAGCTCTGCTTCATGCTCCTCTGAGTTTCCATGACAGCTGTGTGCTGGGACATCTCCTCACCACAAATAAAATCAGGAGTGACTCTCTTGTCAGTTTTTCTCTCCCCCTTGAGATCACAAACTCTTCAACAAAAAGAAAAAAATAATTAAATTCCACATCTGTGCTCATGCCCAGGCTCACTCCCAGTCACTCTGGATCTCCATTCAGTGGGGCTGTCTGCTCCACAGCTCTCCAGATGAGAGGTGTAAATCCATGTGTTGGCACACACAGGAGCAGGCTGCCCTCACTGCCATCCCTGTTCCACCAGAGCAGCCCAGGAGATGGAGCACAGTCTGCAGGTAAAGCAGAGTCAAACCCTGAGCCTGAAGCTCCATGTTCATCCTCCCCTGGTTCCCATTCCCCCTCTCAGAGCCCCACTCAGCACTGGGGTCACGCTGGGCCTTGTCCTGCTCAGCCCAGCCAGCACATCCCTGAAGGAGTGTCATAAACATCTTTTATGAAAAATCCTTTCCTTGGGATTTTTCCTCCTGAGAAGCTGAGAGGCCTCAGGAACCAAATGTAAACAATGGTTATCTGCTGCTGTGGAACACAACAGGTGGATCTGTGATTGGTCTCATGTGGTTGTTTCTAATTAATGGCCAATCACAGTCAGCTGGCTCAGACTCTCTGTCCAACACACAAGCCTTTGTTATTCATTCTTTCTTTTTCTATTCTTAGCTAGCCTTCTGATGAAATCCTTTCTTCTCTTCTTGTAGTATAGTTTTAATATAATATATACCATAGAATAATAAATCAAGCCTTCTGAAACATGGAGTCAGATTCTCATCTCTTCCCTCATTTTCAGACCCCTGTGAACACGGTCACAAAGGAGGGAGCAAGGAGGGGCAAAACCCCAAGGAGTTGGGAGGCCAATCTTGAATGTTGGGTTTTAATATCTCTGGCCTTTCTTCTTGTATTTCAGCTAAAACCCCTAAGGCTGTCCACACAAAGCTGGGGAATTTTAGACACACTGAACACTGAATGTCCACATTTCACCTGGTGCTTGTGATTTTAGATTGCTGCTCCATCACTAAGCCTTAGGGCTGGGAGGTTGAAACTGAGCAGAGAAGTAGGCAGGAAAAACAACATACAAAATCAATACAAATTCATTCATCTGCTGCTAAAGGACTTCTACTTTTAATTAATGACATCAGGTCCTAAATTATCCCTGAATTCAGTGGCAAAATCTGGCTTATTATTAAAGCATCTCAGGGCTGGAAATAGATGTAGAATTCTATTAGATGTAGAATTTGTTCTTGTAAATTAATTCCTCACCTACTTAATCGTCTGCATCAATAATGGCCCACGTGAGTTTAGTTCAGTCTGCACTGGAATGGATGAAGAGCACTCAAGCAGTCACCACAACATCTCACGACAGTGGGAACAGGGGCTTCTCAAGCTGCTGTTGCTGTTTCATGCTCCATGTTTTTCTCAAATCCAGAGCAAAACAACCTCCAGGGGAAAAAAAAAATAAAAAAAGCTTTCTGCTGTCTGGCCTTCAAACAAAATAAAATTCAGCCCAGGCTCAATGCAATTCTGATTCATTAGCATCTCTGTGTGAAAGCAACAAGAAAAATGGAAGTCTGAGCAGCACAGTGGATCCCACAGCAGCAAGGAGAGCCCATGGGCAGTGAGTGGGGTGCTGCACAGGGATTTGTGGGTGCTGCACAGGGATTTGTGGGTGCTGCACAGGGAATCTGTGGGTGCTGCACAGGGATTTGTGGGTGCTGCACAGGGATTTGTGGGGCTGCTTCTGCTGCCCACTGTCAGAACCCAGGACATTCCTCTGACTGCCCTGGATGGCTCGAGACCCTGGCAGGGGGCTCAGAGACCTTGGCACAGAGTCAAAGTCACCCGTGCCTTCCATTTTAACCCATGGAAACAATTCCCAACTTTGTGTGAAGAGTTACAAGCCACAAGGGTTTCAATGGAAATTTATCTATTAGTGAATGTATCACAGGGTGAAAAAGTAGAATTTTGGGGTTTTTAGAATGGCGGTTCAAGAGGCAAGATGGAGGAATCTGGGCATGTTCTGTCCTTCTTCTTGTCCTCCATCTGCTGTGATGGTGACACTTCTGGATTGGTTTAGAGTAGAGACAGACTGTCTAACATAGGTGATAGGTATTGGAAAACTATTCTAATTGTAAATAAAGTACATGGAGTTCTTACTATAAAAAGATTACGCTGCCCCAAGGGTGGTCAGTGTGCCACAACCCAACCTGCTGGACAGACCTCAGCAGGTCCAAAAAAAAAAAAGTATTAGATAAGAGAAAATAACCTTGAAAAGCACAGGAATCCCGACTTCTTCAAGCATGGGGCTGGGAAAAAGAGAGTTTTTAATACCTTGGGAGCCATTTGAGCAACACCAAACCCGAGAGCCCACCAGCTCTGTGCTCCTGCCCCGAGCCCCTGTGTGCCTCCAGGTGGTTGTACCCCAGCACCAGCCCAGCCCACTGGCACATAGGGCACATTTGCATGGATAAAAGGGCTGTGAACTGCTTTAGAAACAATCCTGAGGAGAAAGCCAGTGACAGGCGCGGCCATAAGAGAAGTGGGCTGGATTGCCACAGTTTTATTTCCCCTTCAGCAGCACAAGCAGCACCCCCAGGTGAGTCTAAAACCACCAGGATGCTGAGGAGTCTCCCAGGTAGCTTTTGGTGACCTCAGGAGCCTGTGCCTGATTTTGCTTTTATTTATGCCAGACTGACACCACCAGCAATCTGCAACTGGCCTGCACAAGTGAGAAGAGAAATTAGGCTTTTTTCTTGGCAAGCTTTTCAAAAGAGCCACCAGCAGCTCCTCACGTTCTTGCTATTGGCAAAAAAATAAAGGGGATAAATCTAGAAAATCAAATATATATCTGCTGTTCTAAATCTACTTGCTGATAGCCAGATGTTAGCTTTAATCTGGGTATTTCTACTAGGAGGCACAGAAGGGCCAGCTGCAGATTAGCTCCAGGGAGGTTAGCTTTTATCCTAAATTGTCAGGAAACTGAGGAAAAAATAGACGTTATCCACTTGATAGTGTGGATAGGTGGAGTAGGCTGAGCTGAGCTAAGGGCTGAAGGATGGTTGTCCAAGGCACAGACCCTGACACTGTTACACCCTCCATTTTTGGCAGCTTTTCATTGCCTCTGCACAACACCCAGCGAGATTTTTTATGCTGAAGACTCTTTTGAGGGTAAAGAAGGGAGAATTTCACACTCTGGCCATTCCACAGGGACACTGAGGTACCAGTATGAGGTTTAACATTTTTCCAACATTACTCAGCACTCAGGAAAAAAGAAAAGTCAGACGACAGATTTACATCGCTGAATTTCAGTGGATGTGAAGGGTCTAAAATCTCCCTCATGTTTCTTTTTATTGATTGCTCCCAAGATGAAACAATTGCAAGTCTGAACGAATTTATAACTAGCTTGTGAAATAAACCTCACATCTAGCAAAGATATTACATTGAACAGGAAACAAGCCCACAGAAATTCATTATGTTCCCAGAATTAAATGAAAACAATATCATTTATGGACCAGAGAAGGTAGTTACAGTAAAAAATGAAACGAAAATCCCTGGGCTGTGCACAGACAGCACAGAGGTCCTGGATCCTCGGGAGTGAGGACGTTTCAGCTGCCAGTTTTGTGTCAGCACTTCAGCACCCCTGATCTGGGGTCTGCAGCACAGCACAAAGCACAGGCACCGGGAGTGTCCTTTGTATCCATCCCCCACGGCAGGGAGCACAAAGGAGAGAGGGATGGAGGGGATGGCAAAGGATGGAGGGGATGGCAGGGATGGAGGGGATGGAGGGGATGGAGGGGATGGAGGGGACGGCAAAGGATGGAGGGGATGGCAGGGATGGAGGGGACGAAGGGGATGGAGGGGATGGAGGGGATGGCACTGCAGCCGCACAAGAAGCAGCACCCTGAACTGCAGGGCTGTGTCCCTCAGCTGCCAGCACCTGTGGGGAAAGGATCATGTGAGCTGGAGCCTTTTAAGCTGGCAATGAAAGGCAAAGAAAGGTCTTGATAGGCATCCTTGCTGTGTTTATTTTTAGCAAGAAGCACTCCTCTCCCAGCTCTCCTGTGGCCGGTGTGGGATTGCTGCAGTGGGGAATGCGTGAGCTGAATTTCCAGCAGTGGAAATCTCCCTGCTCCTGGGTAAGCACTGAGCAATACAAATATATGCCTATACACACATATACATGTATGTTTCTTTTAGGAAAGCCAGATGACAGCAGCCCCAGCAGCACCAGCACAGATCTCACTGTCCTGCTGGCATTTTCCTGCCGTGGCTGTGGGTGACAGACACAGCCATGCCACACCTGGGGGGAGCAGCAGCTTTTGACCCCACATTTTGCCTCTGGGAATAATTAACTTCTCATTACTGGGGTCAGCCCGAGGAGGTGAGACAAAAGCCAGGACAGCAAAGCTGTATGTCCACACCCAGAGAAAGGCACGTGAGTGTCACCGAGGGGACACGGAACAGTGTCCCTGAAGAAGATGCTCACATCAGCAGATGGTTTATTTGGTTATGAAAACCAGCTGCACCATGAAAAGAGAACTAGAGTAAAATGCAACCATCTCACCCATTCACACTGCAGTAGCAAGGAAGATTTTTAAAGGCTGAGTCAGAAGAGGAATGCAAATTGAATAAAACCCCTGTCTTGGAAAGCTGGAGACACATGGAGCAGGGCTGCCCCAGGAGCCATCACAGCCCCAGGGGCAGCCTGGACTGGGTGACTTTTTCCTCAAAATAGGCTCAGCTGAAGCCCTGGGGGTTTAGGCAGAACCAGAGCACTGTGGAAGTGATAAACAATGTTTCTCCTGCTAAAGCAAAGCCTTATTTCTGGCTGATAACCCAGGTCCTGTTAAACCTTGTTCATTAAGAATTGACCCAACATTGGAAACCCCTGCTTTAAAAAGTGGCTGAGGATGTCGGGGAGCAGCAAGCCCTGGGCACAAGATGAATCAAGGGCCAGCCTTGCCAGCTCCATGTCCCCTCACAGAGGAGGCTTGTGAATTCCAGCAGGAACATTATACACTCCTGGCTTGAGAGGTGTTTGCCATCAGCATGCACGAGACTGTGCTTCCCTTCCCAGGTCAGCCTCTGCCTAGAATAACAAAATCATTTAGGTTGGAAGAGACCTCTGAGATCATTAAGTCCAGCCTCTAACCAGCTCTCCCAAGCCCACTGCTAAACCACGGCCCCAGGTGCCACACCTACATGTTTTTTGAACACAGACCTGCTCCCTGCCTCAGCTTCCCCTCTGAGAACCACAGTAGAAATGTCAACCCTTTTTGGAAAGCATGTGGAGATCTACAAGAATTGGCCTTCAAGGATTGTTACACGCCTGTGAGGCACCTAGCACGTACAATAATTCAAACAAAACCAAAGGCAATGGCTGCAGCTCCAGCTTATAGAAACCAGGCAGAAAATCTGTTCTGGGAGCCAGAGTGGCTGGGCAAGCCCAGCAAGCTGATGGAAAGTGTGAACAGACCTGATGGGCTTGAGGTCTCCTCCCAATCCATTCCTTCAGTTCTCCAAACAGCCAGCTCCAGGAGAAGGGAGTGACAGGGAGGGAATGGTGTTATGGCAGCTGGGATGGAGCCCCAGCAGAACTCACACCTCGGGTACCTTTGAAATGCCCCATGAGCAGCACTGGCTGAAACTCAGCTTAGGAAAATGGAAAGCCACAAACTCGTTTCATAGTCCCAGCAGTGAGGCAAGGAGGAGTGAAATTCCAAAAGCAAGAAAGACAGCTTAAAGAAGGGACACTGCTTTGGGAATTACTGCATGGAAAATACAGAGTCAGAAGTGAATTGTGATCCCTTCTGCTCCCAGGCATGGTGAGCAGAGCTGGGTGGGGAAGGGCTTCCCTCCAATACCACGTTTCCAACAATATCCTTTCACCTTTTAGGTTTCACATCTACTGAAATAAGAGATGATGTAACAAATAGCAAAATGGAAAAGCTGGCAAGGCTGGCTCCCCCTGGAGAGCTCCAGGAGCTCAGCCCTTGCTTTTCCTTGTCCTCTCAGGAAGTTTCCAGAAGAAGCCACGGGCAAGGAGAGAGCTCTGGGGGCAGGCAGGGGCTCACCAGGAGCTGCATCCCTTGCATGGGGAGTTGCTGTTGCTGCAAAGGTTGCATCCAAAAGCATCAGCTTCCTAGCCTGGCATAGGAAAAGGTTCTGGCATTACAGACCAGGAATCTGGCTGAGCCTTTAGAGGAAACAAGATTCCCACTGCTAAACACCTTCCCTATGCCCCTGTAGAAAGCTAGAAATGAGAATATTAACTTCTTCATGAGCTTTAACACAGTGATTTAGTCTGTGAACAGCAAAACTAATAAAGCCTGGATCTCCACTTTTTCTCTGTGGATTGATTTTTAAAGGTGAAGCAGGAGCTTCAGCCTTTTCTAGGCTGATCACACATGGGGACTCCAGAGAATCATCTGGGCAAGCTGGTGCTGTAATGTTTCTCAGACATTACAAACAGACCTCACAAACTTAACATTTCAGTACCTCAGAGATCTCTTATCATTTGCTCAGTTTGTATAAAATTGATCAATAGATTCACAAGTTACAGGAGGGCAAGAGAAGTAGGAGAGGGCAGGCACAGCGAGGGACACAAGCATTAGGAAACTCACTTCCATGAGAACTCTGAGGCTGATTGGGGCTGCTCTGTCTTAATTTCCAAATGGCAAAAAGTTTCCACAGCATTATATTTTCCAAAATTATGAGGAATATGGTCTCAGCTGTGAGCAGTGCTCCTGGCCAGGTTCAGCTCTGAAGTCATTGGGACTCACAGTGAGTTTGAGCTGGGCTCATCCTTAAATATGTCCTTCCCTAAGCAGGCACAGAACAGCTCCCCTCACATGCCATGACCCAATTGCCACAGGAGACTGCTGGGTTTTCCAGACTGAAACTCCCTTCACACTGAAATCAACAGCAAATTCCCATCTGCTCCAGTGAGGGAAAAAGATGGGCCGAAGCAAAACACTTGGGAAAAATCCCACTCCAAGTGCTGGGGTTGTGCCACATAGCAATGAAAATTACAGACATGCAGAGAAGGTGTCAGACATAAGTGGCTTTCTTAGACAAGATATCATTTATCCACTTGCATACCAAAGTTAAATAAATAGTCACAAAATTATCTCATTCCTTAGCAGCCTCTTTTCCAGGCCACCAAACCCTCAGACATTCTGTGCAGCTTCTGAGGGTCAGATGCCTTCACCACCTGAGCTGAGTGAGGCCAAAAGTCATGTCTGCTCCCAGCCAGGGACACAGCACAGCCCCAGCCCATCCCAGGGCACTGACCAGAGTCCACCAGCCCAACCTCATGGGTCCAGAAAAACCACAAAAGAAACCCAGACCGTTTCTGCTGCTGCTGTTTTTTTTAAAACAGTGTGGACACAGAAACTCAGCCTGCCAGGCTTCACTGTTAATATTCAAACAGAGTGGGGAGGTTATCCCAGATAGAAATATTCATCCCAATTTACAGCTGTTTCCTTTTATTATTTAACCAACCAATGTAAGTAGCTCAGATGAAGCCAAACTGAATTTTTTGCACATCACCAACTCCTGTGACATCTGTACCAGG
>NW_005054308.1:3483139-3515805 GCF_000277835.1 Geospiza fortis | reverse complement strand
GTTCAGGGCAGAGCTTTCTGTGCACACCCACAGACTCTACTCAAACTGCAATTATTCCTGGGGTGACTTATGTGGTTGAGCTGCTGAGGCCAGCACTGGCAGGAAACACATGTTAGAAATTAGTGTGTGTCTGGTAGTGTCTCCCTTCTCTGTTTCTCCAGGTGGCTGAGCAAAAGCAAGAGCAAGAGCATTTTCTGATGCTGACCCTGGTTAATGTGAGCATAAATACAAGGTTAATGCCCAAAGGAGGGATGATGAAGGAAAAAGTGAAGAAAAGTAACCAGGATGAGGAGAGCAATTCAAACAATTCCTTGAAAAATATGCACCTTTGGCTTGTATTCTGACAACAAAGGGTGAGGATTACCATGAAATAGGAGAGCAGTATGTGTTATGTTACTCACTCCTCAAGAACTAAACCAGCAATGTACAGAAGATGTTAAATCTCCTAGCAAAACTAACCCAGTGCCTATTTTTAATCAAACAGAGTGCCCCAGCTCTAAGCAGAACGTGCAGGCCCCTCTGTGGCTTTCCTGTGTGGATAGATGATGTTTTCTTGCAGTCTTGCTGTGTTACAACTCAGCTTATCCTCAGGGGTTTCAAAACTCAGCACACAGAAATTGAGCTCCTGAAGCATTTGTGGAGCCAACGTCCCAGGGCAGCTCCTGTGGGTGCTGCAGGCTGACACCAAGCACACCTCCAGACATGACCCAGAGGACATAGCTATTGAACACACCACAATGGTGGAGAAAGCCACCATTGTCCCCAGGCTGCCTCCACTGGGAGCAGGGAATGCAGAGCTGCTGTGATTTTGCAGTCAGAACACTGATATAGCCAAAGATCAGTCAAAAGCCCAGGCAGCTTCACAGGAATTGTTTGTCATCTTCATCACTTTCTTGTCTTTTTTTATGCTTAAGTTTTTTAAGGCAAGGAAATTCCTGCTCCCTCCCCTCCACATATTCAAGAAAAGCACAATCAGTCCCAAAGCCTTAATACATTTTTATAGATACTTCAGGCCAGTTTTGGCTCTCAGATCCATCACGGTAAATTTGGAATGAGCAGACTTCAGAGGAAGTCTGAAGACCAAGTCAGCTCCAGCTTCCCTGAGAGCAGACCTGCCCTCTCTCTGCCCAGTGCACTGGAATAAAACCAGACAGAACCACAACTTTGATGCTCTCTTTGCAGGCTGGATCTCTTCTCAGCTGCCCCCCAGTTTGCTTCATGAGCTGTGATCTCCTTCAATCAACCTGTCAGCTCCATTTCATGTCCCAGACAGGGGAGGCCCTGCAGGACATGAAGAACAGGCAGCACCAGGCTGGGCTGCAGAGAGGACTGCAGGCCCTATGAGAGCTCACCCTGCTCCAGCAGGATGCCAGGAGGGCTGAAGGCCCACCAAGGGCAGCTCCCCAGCCCTCAGCACCACGTGCAGGATGCAGGTGTCTGCAGGGAGCCCTTTGGCCTGGCCACAGCCTGTTTGTGGCAGGGACACAATTCAGGTGTGGCTCAGGAGTGCTGCTCACTCTGTGAACAGCCCACAGCATCTGCCAGGGCTTCCCACCCAGGGACCAAAACACATCTATTTCAGTGGACTGAGGGATCAAGATAGGAGAAATAGCTCTTTCCCATAAAAATGGACATTCCTAGGCCCTCATGGCCAGTGCAGGAGGTGATGCATGTGTGCTCATCCCAGCTCTTGATTCACAGTGCTGTGGGTGAGCTTTGGGAAGTGCAATTCTTTTTCCAGGACAGAGGCTTTCAGCACAAACAATAGGTGAGGATATGAATACTTCTAACACTGCCTATAAATTCTTGTTGAAGGTGCCACAGTGATAGTTAAGAATGAGCTTGGTTGGTTATAGAAACATATTTCAAGTCGCTTCAGCCAAAATGCCATGAAAATTAATGCAATATATGTTTTCAACCTTCTGTAGGACAATAGTCCCATCAAACAGGCATTCTGCTCCTCTGTCATCTTTGGAGGCAACAGAGTACATAGAAAAAAGTAAACCTCTGGAGTCACAATTTCTTTGAGGTTTAGGTTTCCTCTGTCCATTACAGCCCCTCTGATTCAGCACTGCATCACCTTTTCTACTTTTAAACTGGTTTTACTCTACTTCCTTCTAACCACATCAGCCTGGGAGCATGAAAGGGAGGGAATTTCAGTCAGAAAAAATCCTGTTTAAGGCAAAAGTCCAACTCAAGGCAAGTCTCCTGGTTCCTAGCCAAGCCCTGCGCTGTTCTCCTGGCTATTCTCTCCCTCCTTTCTGATGGACTTGTGTTGCAGCTGCAGCAGCAGCAGCAATCTTTGCATGGTCTGTGAAATCAGCCTTGTCAGGTCCAAGTCATCCCACCTCCCTACAATGCATTAAAATATATCACATCACTTATCATCTGTAGCTGTAGACAAAGAGCCTGCCTAAACCCACTTTTCCCTCAAAGAAAACCAGACACACTTGCAGGACCTTCAATTACCCCTTAAGCCACCTCCTCCTCCCTGCTGCACTCATCCCCGAAGACCCTGGGAAACAGATGGTCCTCGCAGCTTGCCTGTGAGTTTTTTAAACCTGATGGAGCAAATGAGAGGAAGCAGTTGCAGAGAGCAGGGCTGTGATCAGGATGCCCTCTCACCTTCTCCCCCGGCCACCAGGGACTCTGGCCTGGGCCCCTCCAATGCCCTCTGCTGCTATGGGACCCTGGAGGGGGGAGCTCCCCCTTCCCCTCCCTCTCTTTATTGCCCTGGTCATGAAATGGTTAAGGCTTTGCAAGCTCTGCTCCAGACCTGGAATCTCACCCAGAAACCTAATGGCAGCTGTGCTGATTGCAGAGCTCTGCATGAAATTCAGCTTAAGGAGGGGGCAGCTGCAGGCTCTGAGGGTTCCCTGAGCTGCTCATTCCCCAGCACGGACACCTTGGAGACAAAGGACCACACTCACATCCCTGAGTATTGGCAGCTGGGGGCTGTGTCCAAGCTGTAACTGCTGCATCCCAGATAATTCACACACCTTGAGAAGGAAGAAGGCTGAATTCCTCTCCTGCAGATGCCCCAGGGAAACATTCAGTGTCTTTATTTGACTCATTGGACACATACACAGTCCTGACATATTTCTTCATGGAATAGCTGGATTTTCCTCTGAGGTTTTGTCTCCAGGAACTCATCATGATCATCAGGCAAATCTCCTCTAAAATCAGCATCTGCCTGTTGCTCATACCCAGTAACAGGGAAAAGCCACTGCATGCACAAATGTGGGACCACTGACCAGAGCTCAGGAACAAGCATGGCAGACATCAGCATCTAACTCATATGTAAAGATTCCTGGATTCAACATATGCCACAAATATGGACATCTTCAGCTCAGAGTAATGACAACACTTATAATCAGCTCATAAAGTGGACTTTCATCAGCTCTTCATGTGGCTTTGCTGGATGTGAGACTGATGCAACGTGACTCATTCAGGAGCAGTGCCTTAGGTGCAGCAATGGTGGGGCAGAAGGAAGAAAAAGGATGGAGATTTTTTTAAAATGTAATTTAAATGTAATTTGAATTTTTTAATGTAAATCTCAGTTTGTTTCAGAATATCAAATATCTCTTACAGATTTATCTTCCTAATGCAGCTCCCAGAAGAAAGTCCATTTCCAGTTTAACCCAATGGGCACTGAGGTTCCTGTGTTGGATAATAAACCTTTGATTGCTTTTTTACAGGACAGGGATGTCTGTGCAAGTGCCTCAACTCTGAGGTCACCACATTCTGCACAGGGACATAAAATATCAGGCGAGCTCTATTTCCTTCCTGGTTCTGTGGTAACAGAAGGGAGAAACAGCAGTGATCTCCAAACCCTCTTTGAACAGAGGGCTCAGATACTGGGCTTTAATGAACTGCTATCACCCTGACTGGAGAGCTGAAGTATTTCAAGACATCTCTCAGCAGCTGCATTGCAAAAGTTAATGATCTGTTCATTGCAAGAGCACATACAGACTCAGGATGAAGGATACAGAGTCAGCCTTCTTGCCTTGTATATTTTAATATTAACCTTTTCCTAGTATTTGATCTCAGAAATGTGACCAAGGAAAGTCACCAGCATAAAGAGAGAGACTGGGATTGCAGTGAGGTGGTGAACCGCACATTTAAATAGAATGGATGTAGTTATGGATGTTGTCACAAAAGAGTCTTCTTGCTTCAAACCTGCCACTGATTTTCCTCAATCCTAGGCTGACAGATCAATCCAGCTAAAGAAAGGTGACTGATGTAAAAAACCAAAAATTGTATGTGATAATAAAAGCTTGACTAGCAAGACCTGAACTAGCTTTGTTTCCATGAGTGGACAATGCTACAAACAAAACAATTTTAAAAACTCATTAAGTCTGAGATGTGAGTTTATAAGAAAAGAATTGTTTTAAAACACTTAAGTGTTAACAGAGAAAACAGGTCTGTGCTCAAATCTCCAAATTTGCCCAGAAGAAAACTTGAATTTGCAGTCAGGAAGTTATTAAGAGAAAAGTTTGTTATATCAAAGAACATCATCTGAATCAAAGGTACTTGGATGCACAGAACACAAGATCATCATCATCAAAAGCTGTTTACCTGATGTACAAGTATTTCAGTTTGCTGAAGTAATTTTGAAGTGTTTATATAAGAAGAAGAATTGCAGTGAGCTGCTTTGAAATCACCTCTAAGCACCGAGAACTGAGCACTTGAGCATCTGAGCTGGCAAACAAGGAAACTTCAGGAAACAGAAGCTCAGAGTAGCCAAGGACATTTCTCCACAGAGGGAAAATTAAGTAGCTAGGACGAGAAATGGGAAAGGCTCTTGGGCATGTCTACAAAAACAGCCTCTCCACAGATCTGTGCCCTTGATGACAAATAACTTTCAAGTACTCTTGCAAGGATCCGAGCAGAGGAATACAGGAAAATGAGAATTTGCTATTAAAATGGCTATGACAAACTGGAGAACTCCTTGGCACAAACCCAGCTGTTCTCAGCAAAGTCTGAGGCACTCCTTTGTTGAGTGGGTGAGTTTTTGCAGGAGGTGAAGCCCCCAGCCTACCTAGAAAGGGCAGTTGCCATTGGCATCCCAGTAGATGATCTTGCAGCCCCTGATCCAAGGCCTGTTAAAGCCATGAAGAAATCCTTCAGGAGACAATCAATCTGGCATTTGATGCTTAAATGACTTGCATTTTCACTCATATTCTGTGGGAAAGTTTAGGAATAATAAAATTGTTTAAGGGAGGCTTTTATTTTATTGCATGGGGTAAAATGAATGCATGGTGCAATATTTTAAAATTCATCTTTTTAAAATGTCACATTTTAGTCTTTGAGAAAGGCTTGCTTTTCCAGAACCTCACACTCACACATGTCATGCAATTCGTTGTGAAACACGATTCATTTTTAAATAGAAAACCCTTTCACTGTCAGATTCACATGGGAAGAATATTTTGTTTCTCTGGATGCAGGGACTCCAGACAAGCACCAACAACCAGAATCCAGAGCATTGAGAGAGCTCTTTCTGTTGGGTGCTCTGGTGAACATTCAACTTTCCAAACCATTCACAGTGACTGAAATCCACCATTCAACAAAATGCATACAAAACACGTTCTCCTGAGGTTTGTACCTTGCTGATCCGCCTGGCACAATGATAAGGACATGGTTTAATGCAGAACCAAAAATGTGTCACCCTCCCTGCAGTAATCAGCTGTCTCTCATCCCCAGGTCCCATATCTAACATGTCCCCAGTGATATGGAGACTTTGAGTGAACCACAACTGTCATGCAATCATAGACTCATAAAACAGTTTGGGTTTGAAGGGACCTTCAAAGGTCATCTAGTCCAGGCCTCCTGCAAAGAGCCTTCAACTGCATCAGGTTTCTCAGAGCATCATCCAAGCTGACCTTGAATCCTCCCAGGCATGTGGCATCTGTCACCTCCCTGGGCAACCTGTTCCATTCTGACTTGCACCGAACACTGCTGTCAATATTGGAGATGCTCCAAGAGCTCATCTCAGATGTGGAAGAAGAGGAAAAAAGGAACATTAAATAAGCATTTCTGGCTTCAAGCTGAATCTCCTCCCAGGTGCATGCAGCCAGGGGCTGAGGTTTGCACAGTGTCTCTGAACAGGACCTGCCAAAAGGATAAGCAAGGGCTTAGTGCACCTGATCCTGCAAAGTGGCCAGAGCTCAGGTCCCAGTTCTGCAAGGCAATGAAATGAAGACTTAACTGTAAGCACATGAATAGTCTCTCCCACTTAGCTGAAGCTCTTTTCCAGAACACATTTAAAATGAGATTGGACAGAAAAACCAGAAAAAAAAGGAAAAAAATAAAAAAACAAGTTCAATTCCCACAGTAAGTAGGAAACAGAGGAAGAAGACTAATAAACATTTATCATTTCTAAAAGCAGCATTTGCAGTGGTGACTGGCTTGGAGAAAGATCTCATCTGGGTCTGAGCTGACAACGTGCTGTGTTCCCATTGAGTCCCCCCAGTGCCTGAGGAACTACAGCTGCTTTTTTCTGGGGCAGGGAGGAAAAGGGGAAAGAAGAAAGGTTTTTTGGGGGGAGCCAGGGTGGTGTAGGCTTTTACAGGTCAGCAAAAAGAAATATTTCCCAAGTGTTGCAAGATTTTTCTGGATGTACTTGGTCCCTGTAAGTTTCCTGTAAGTGCTGCTGTCCTTGCTGCACCCTTTGAGCCACTTCCCATTTGGTTTTGCCCTCAGGAGCACCCTGGAATCGTCCACACATAAACAGAGCCAGGGCTTCTTCCAAAACGAGCTGTAGAATTTAATTAACTCTACTCCATGTTTGCAGTCCTGTGATTTCTCTTACCTTTAACATGAACTCACATATGGATTAAAGTGAAATAAACTCTACAATTTGAGTTCAATTCAAAGCTGATTGGAAACATGTATTACCTTTCCTTGACCCAGCAGTGGGAAGGGAAGTTATTACAGTTCTTTAGTGAGTTTGTAAACTCTTTACTGCTGTGGCAGTTTTAATCCTGCTGAGAGAAAATTTGATCTCTACCATAAATTGCTCCCATTTTATTCTAATACTTCACAATCACAGGTTTAGATAGCAAACAAGCATCAAGTTCTTTTGGAATCAACAAGTAAGAGTATTACCAGCATCCTCATGGCATTTTTAGGTTAAACAATAAACAGCTGTAATAATAAGAAATGAATGCTTCAGACATGCAGGGTCTAATATGCTGATGCAGAAGAATTTGGAAATTTTAATGGTTTTGTTACACCATGACTCAGAAAAAAGGTGCATGTCTGAAATAAAGTAAGTGATCCTGCACTGCCAGATAGAACAGCAGGTCTTCCCCATTCTTTGGAAGTTTGTAAACATTTCACAGATGATAGATTCAAAAATACTGGCAATTCTCTCATGAAAATGTGAGTCTAGTCCAGAGGAGGGCAGAGCAAACCCCCAGCAGCTCTAATGCTCTAACAAGCCCTAATGGCTGTTTGCATGTCAGCAAAAGGAACCAAACCCCACCCTTGGGCTGAGTGATGGGGCTGATTACACATTATAAAAGCAGAATTGGATTTTCTATCTCTTGAGGTCTTCAGATGAAGGCAGGATGTCTTCCTGGAAGACATGCTTTGGCACAACAGAAGTTATGAGGTTGCAAACAGAAATGAGCTGGGCAACAATTATTGGCCAGTGATAGATGAGTGGTACTTCATCTAATGTGCTTCCAGCTTCCAGTGCCATGAATCCCCCAAGAAAAATCCATGAAGAGTCTCACCCAGGAAGTCTAAATCAAATCTCTAAAGTCTTTGCTCAAATTAGGCAAATCAAATACTTTGTACAGGGCTGATGTCTCCTGTTTGCATTTATGCATTTGCATGGTGATAAGGCACAAATCTCCCATGCAGTGTAAGGTTCCCGACCGTTCCTTTTCATTTACTGGGATGGGCTGGTTCTGTGTGTTCTGACACAGGACAGATCTCAGGCAGCTCAGCATGTCACTGTCCCCAGGAAAGGAGCTGACACTTTTGGTGTAGAAGAACTGGATATATTTTAGCAACAGAGTGACATGCCACCTGTGAAGCATTTTTACATAATTCCTTAAAAATAATCTAACAAAGAAGGTTCAGGGAGGAGGAAAAAAAGATCTTTTTCCTCTACTCTTAGTTTGCTTGCCAAGCTGGATGCTGTGTAAGCCACCTGGGCACTCAGGCTCTAGGAGAGGCACAGTCCACCAGCAGGATTTTCTTTGCACCTGGGCACCAAATACCCACAGCTTCTAGATCCATTTGCCACACTATTAAAACTGAAATATTAAACACTCCAGGGTATTCAGCTGAAAAGCGGGTTTTATTATTCCAAATGAGCTTTAGACTTGCCAGGCAAAAACTCTCAATAATATTCTTTTTTAACTGAAATAAATTATTTGTTCTATACAGAAGAGTCAACATAATATTATTTACAGGAACATAATCATGCCATCCCTTTTGCTATCTGTTTTTTTGCATGGCACAAGGGTAAAAAAGGAAAAATATTGATGCTGAAATCGAATCAGACAGAAGATGATCCAGTGTAAATAGAGCATAAGGGAAGAACTTTTTGGATTTGTTTTCACTGCTGGCATCTGTTCCTTCTGACACATAAAATTAAAGAGAATGATAATCTATTTTCATGGGTGAACAAAGAGATAACTGCAAAATAGAAATAAAATCAGAACTATGAAAGAATGTCAGTAATGGGTCACACAAAGATGAACCAGCTGACAGTGGCTGCTGCTCAGGCTTCTGAAAAAGAAATGAGGAAGAGGATGAATGATGATTCATCACAGTGTGATGACTCTCCCTGTCCTTCCATGCTGGCATGTAAGGACTCCCAAACCTCAGGTTCCAGGTTGGAGCAGCATGATTGCCACCAGCCAGCCCAGCTAAGCTCCAGGACTGCTTCCAGGACCTTGTTACCCTTCTGTTTGTTCAGGAGTTGTTGCCCTGTCATTTCCCTGAGCACTCCCTCCTTTTGTCTGAGGACAGAAAGGACAAATCACTCCTGACTCAATGTGCCCACATACAGTTTTACCAATCCCTGTGCTTCTGTTTAGCCTCTCTTTCTATGGCAGTGATTACATATTCCCTGTTCTCTGGATCACTTCCAGACTATTCCCAGTCTGAAATGTCTCCTTTAAGAGGGGTTACCAGCCTCCACCCCTGATTACTGCTTAAGCAGGAGGGGTTCAGCAGCCCCTCCTCACCCTCTCCCCTCAGTTTCCCATGCAAGAGGTGATGTGTCTTTGTAAATCCATTTTTACAAACTTCAGAGGACTCTCAGACTGAAGGAGAAATCATTTTCCCTATCAATAGATGATGTGAGGCTGAAGAGGGTCCACATGCATTTTCTCACAAGCATCCCTGATGCTCCCAGCACCCTGGGCCATGCCAGAGGCTCAGTCCTTGTCCCTTGGCTGTTGTCCTCTCTCCCCAATCCTACTGCAGCCCAGCTCCCCTCTGGCATTGCTGCTGCTGAGGCTGGCTCTGGAGCATAGGGTTTGCATGCACTTTCTCCAACTGTAACCAGCTGACTACCCTCCCCTCAGCCCCAATTTAATTTTATATCATTAAACAACAAGGTACAGTCCAGAATATCTAAAGCCTTTGAGTGGTCAATGTAACCTACAGCAGCCAAAAGCTCCTGATCCCCAGCCAAAGCAAACTCATTAGGTACCAGAGAAACAGCCGTGGCAACACTGTTTTTCTTTCAGTGCTGACTGCAGTGGGGATATCATATGAGGAATGTTCAAATGGAATATGATTTTTACTTGGCCAGTAATAATTCTGTGAGGTTTACAATCGCTGGGGTCTTGCAGGTCAGGAGTTATTAAATGAAGTTATGAATTTTGCATACCTACCAACATAGGAAATGGGCAGTGACCTCCTACACCACTGAGACACGCTCAGGTCTGTGGGGCCTGATGGGATCCACACAAGGGTACTGAGACACTTCCCACCATTTCTCATCAGTGCTGGCTAACAGGGGAGCAAATGTGACACCCAGCCACAATGCCTGGCTCCAAGGGTGCTGGTCAGTGAGACAGCAGGGTGGGGTGAGGATGGGATGGGGATGGGAGCATATCCTTCCCTGCACTGCTCCCTCCCTGCTCCTGGCCTCCCCACTTATAACTAAACACTTCAGGCAGCCTTTCAGGGTTGCTTTTGTTCTCTTTCTGCCTCTACAAACCTTCCAGGGAAGGGCTGTGCTAACAGGCTGGCTGATGCTGTGCTCAGCACAGGGAGGGAGCAGGGGGGAACACACAGACACCGAACCCCAGAGGTCACCGCACCGATGGGAAGCACAGAACAGGCTTTGTGCAGATTTGCCCTGCCAGCTCCCTTCATTCTTGACTTGAAACACTTGCTGATAATCCACTCCTTGACCTCTCCTACACAGGATGCAGTGTCACTATATGGAAGCCATATGGAACAAAGGGATCACTCTCAATACACGCTGAGCATAAAAAATAAAAGTTTACAATGGCACTGTCACCACAGCAGCTGGGTCGGCTGTTTGCCAGCGTGCCCTCATGTTGGCAGCTGGAAGCTCGTGTGCCTGGTATGACAAAGCACAGTCTATCAGGCTTCAGTGAGAGGAATTTCTGCCAGGGAATGTGTTTGTACCTCTAACCGAGCTAGCTCCTAAATTTATTGTCCAGATTTTTTTCCCCCCTTTGAGTAATCATTAAACCTGTGAAATGTTTTCTAGAACATGAGAAACAGATATGAGCCTTGATGGTCCTGTTCCTTTGAAGGAGGATACCTGGTTCCCATTAATAACCTCTGTATTATGGGATGGAGCTATGGACAATTTGCTTTCTAGTGATCACAGATTGGAGTACAAAGCTCAGGAATAATCAGAAAATGCAATGAGTTTCTGCTCCAAATGCATTAAATGTGCATACATATCTCATGTCTAAAATTTAGATTTGCCGAATTTAATAAACTTTAAACAACTACCACCAAGATAAATTACCTACTTTTGCTTTGAGAAGAAAAAAAAGAAAAAATCAACTAAAAAGTTGAATTACTTTGCAAAGAAACAGTAAGACTCTAACTTTGCCCCCTCAATACAGAAATAAGTACAAGGTTTCAAATAAACCTTAGAAGGATGGAGCTACGGTAAGGGTTTGACCTTCTTGTTCCATATTTCTTCCCTAATCTGTCTCTAATAGCAGAAAAGATGTTCTGGCAGATGCAAAAGCCCCCTGATGACCAAATTTGAGCCAAAGTTTCCATATCACTTGTATCAGCAAGGTGCTCCTCATCCCCTGCCCTGCATTCCCGGTGCTTCAGGAGCAGATGGCTGGAGCCAGACTACAACCAGCATCTTGTCTCTACCTTCCTCTGCCTTTCAGGAAGGCTTTATTGGAAATCTCATCTGCTCCCATTGGTTTGGTCCTACGCCAGCTCTAAATGAGAAATGGCCCATTTCCCACTTCATTTCCCCTTCACAATTCACTGGGAGTGCTTGGCAGTTTTCAAACCAAGCCCTGACCAAAAAGCCCAGCACAGGCTAAATCCACAACCCAAAGGAAGCCCTGTTACTGCAGCAGTGGCACCACTGTAGGGAAAGCAAGTTCTGCTTATTTTCAACATCTCTTGCAGAAACCCTTCTGCCCTCACCAGAGAGGAACACACATAATGATCATCTGGATGCCTGATAATGAGAAATTTCTCATCATATGGCAGAGCACAAGCAGTGGTTTCTGCAGCATGACAAGCTAAACCCTTCTCCAGTTTTCAGCCAGGAAGGAGAGGGGTTAGTTTGGAATCAATTATTTAATTATTAGACTTGAGAGTTCAGAATCCCTTATGAAAATGATAGAGAAAAATGTGATGGGTTTTAAGATAAAGTGACCTTCCTTGCACACAGATCCCAGCTTGCTACTCCACACTTTTGGGTGGCAAAACAAGAGGGGTAAAATGTGTCTTTTCTTGTATGCTAGCAGCTGACCTCAGAGTAGCCTGAGGTCATTTTAAGCCTACCTCTGCCTTTATTATGTGTGTCATATGCCCCTATTCATCCTTTGTAGTTTAAAGCAAAAATGACCTTTTATAGCTATCTGAAGCGTAATTTTGCTTATGTTCTCCACTCTCACCATTTGTTTTGAGTTAAATATCAAACATATGTGCACCCATTTTTAACAAAAAAATGTTTAATATTAGAGAGCATGCCCTCATATAAGACTGGGAAAGCCTTTCGGGGAAATAAGCCTTTCAAATAAAAAGGCATATTAGTAAATTTTAAAGTGATTTTAACTGTATATTTTCAAGCATTAGAGGAAACAGATCCAGCAAGCCATAAAGTGACAAGTGGGAGGTGGGGAAAGATATACGGTACTAGTTTGAAAGAGAAATTAGACCTGGAGCAGGGTGGAAAAATCCACCTACCCTGGAGGTATTTGAACTCACAGGTTTGGAGGTAGAGAAGTTGGAGAGAAGGAGGGAGGGCTGAACACTGGACAGGGGCATCAGCTCCATGCCTCACCCCCTGGCAGGCACAGGTTGCTGACTGTCAGAATCACACCATGGAGAAGGTGGCAACATCCAGGCTCATTTTATATCTCATGACTAAGAGGCAAACAGCAAAGCTCAGGTTTTTCAAAGCCAGCTCCCAGCTGGAATATTGTGCTGTGGCTCCATGAAGGTATCAATCAGCTCAGTACAAGCTTTGCTCTTGTTCCCCTCCTAACTGCAGCACTGATGGTGCAGGGCTGCATTAAACATTCCACATCTCCTAATACTTCTTGGCACTGCACACATTCAAAATACAGAACTGAATTACCTGGCTCCCATGATCTGCAACAGCCACCTCCTCTGATGGTTAATGCTGAAATTAAAGTATTTCCATGTGGCCGCTTGAATTTCTTCTGCTGTAGGAAAGGACTTTCTCTGCTGAGACATGCCTGCAAATTACATTTCCATTTGGCACCAAAGATGGTTTGCACAGATTTACTCTATTCTGGGGCTATTCCATTTGCAGTTTGGAGGAGAACTGATACCTCTGGTGTTTTACAAACTTGGGTTGTGTCTGCTGGTGCAGTCCAGGAAGATGTAACTGGTTATCACTCCATTAGGCTGCTGCAGCAATACCTGAAACCCTGAATAATCTGAAGTCATTTTCCTTAATGACTACTGAAGGGAAATGGTCCTGCTTCCATCCACTTAGCTTTGACAAAGCAACCAAGCCCAGGGGTCTGCAGGAATTAGAGCTTTGGGGGCTTGGGGAAATAATTCTCTTGCTCCCTCACTCTGTTTCTTTTCCAAGGCTGGCTGCCAGCTTGCGCATCACAGCAGCTCCCAGAGCTGGCTGCTGGCTTCCCTGCAGTACATGAAATACAGGTTCCTCAGCTGTGGGCAAAGGAAAGAACATTTCTGTCTCTTTTAATACCTTTATTTCTCATGATCAGCTGAAGTGGGAACGGAGCATTATTACATTTTGAGAAGTGTAACAAGGCAGTAGAAGATTTATTCCTGTATATTCCTCTCTTGCTGAGGGATCTCTTGACCAAGGTCTCATAGTCTGGGGGCTTCTGAGCCCAGGGCAGACAGAAAATTTTGTGTTTGGGGAGCAGTTGCAAACCCCTGGAATGGGCCACATTGAGCACAGGAGTCACAACTGCCCAGGACTGGCTAAAGGAACAGCTCCATCACATCCCCACAGCACTGGGCCAGGGCATTCCCAAAGCTGGGCAAGGAAGGGAAGTCACTGTGTTTTTCCGTGCCAATCAGCCTGGCCTGCCACTGCATGGTACATCTATTGCATCGTGAATTTTAAGGTCAGAAAGCACTACTTTCATCAAGGTGCATTTTTTTCTCTGTTCACCGACTTAGTTGAATTATGAAGCCTATCACCACCACCAGAGTTCAGCAAAGGGTCATCAGTTCCTCAATTAGGACTTGTTTTGATTGTGTTCACTCACAAAAGAGCAGCTCAGCCATTCGGAGACCTTCCAGCCTGACCCATCTCCCAGAAAGTCACTGGAACTGAGGTTGGGCCCTTCCTGCTTTCATCTGGAAGGAAAATAACACAAAGGCAGGCTGGAGAACAGGAGCAGTAGAGTAGGCCACTTCAATATTAAGGCAACTCAAATCATGATCCAAGAGAATTCAATAGCGATTTTTAAATTCAGTGCATTAAACCAGGACAACCTAATAAAACCAGTTTTCCACCCTAAGTATTGAAAAAGAACAATGGAATTATCACTGCTTGCTGGACCTGCTGCCCAGCTCAGTAGGATTTCCCATCCTTTGCTGAGAACAAATACAGAGCTGACAGAATGTCAATGCATGGTACTAGGCAATGAGAATCATTTAGATTCCAAACCATCCCATCCTAATCCTCTCCTCCCCACCAGCCGAGCTATTCATGGGATAACCAGAAACACCTGGGTACAAGGAATTTCCTGCTGCAATTCAGCCTTAATTTCCTCAGATAGTAAAAACCTAAGGCTCACAAAGGTGAAAGAAACCAGCAGTCAATCAAGTAAATCACCACCACCACCACTGCAGCAGTGATAGTACATTCTAAATTAAATTTTAATTCCCACCTGATGGTTCACTGGGAGTTACTCATATACAAACCATTCATCTGACCCACCTTTGTATTTCAGGCAATTTGTTGGGGTCCCATTAGTTATTAACACCCACCTAAGTTCCAGAACACCTTTTTTATATTTCTGTGATTGTGATCAGAATCAAAATCAGAAGCAAAGATAGCAATGTCTGCAGGAATTTGCTGGACAGATACATGAAGGTACACAGACAATCTTACTGTGGAACAACAAAGCTAAGAAAACTCCCAAGTTCAAGCCCAAGTATAAACAAGACACGTTTAGGATCTTTAATTTTTATTCATTTTGGGGTTAGAAAGAGCTTATGGTGCTTACTGGGTAAGTGACAAAGGTCACATCTCCCTGTGACCAACAGTCTTAGCAGCAAAGATTTCTGAGAGTTTGGCACAAACACACAGAGAAGCTGTGGCTGCCCCATCCCTGGAAATGTTCACGGCCAGGCTGGATGGGGCTTTGAGCAAACTGGCATAGTGGAAGGTGTCCCTGCCCATGGCAGAGGGGTTGAAAAGAGATGATCTTTAAGGTCATCTTTGGATGACCTTCAATCCAAACCACTCTGTGATTCTACAATTCCTCAAAGAATTAATTAGAAAAGGTGATCAGGGCTGAGGCATGTGGGCAGAGCTGAATAGAGAAAGGCAAGAGGGGGCATTTCAAACCAGCACTTAGTCTCTCATCACCTGGATTAATCCATAAAAAAAAAATAAAAGTAAACCAAGTCCTGAAAGCCAGATTTTTAAAAGCAATATTTGTGGAATTTCCATTTTTACAGACTCAGCACAGCATCAGCAGTCATTTCTGTTTGCAATTCTGCCAGATCTGTCAAAGTAATGCACACAA
The DNA here is from genome assembly GCF_000277835.1 of Geospiza fortis. NCBI lineage: Eukaryota > Metazoa > Chordata > Aves > Passeriformes > Thraupidae > Geospiza > Geospiza fortis. The sequence goes on along the minus strand of NW_005054308.1, from coordinate 3,500,386 downwards.
TTAAAGTATGTTTTTGGCAAAATTTATTGCAAAAAAATAGCTTAAAAGGGAAAAAAAAGTTAATTCAGTATAAGAGTCATCCAAAATTGCTGACATTCTTTTTTCCTTCTCAGGGAATTTAAATATGAATAGTCACAAATGCCTGTGAAAACTGGATTCTGTATCCTAGGAAGATGCTTTGCAAGGCAGCTTCTGACACTCTCAAAGACTATTAAGACCAGGGAGCTTGCTGTGCTCACCAGGCAGGGGCTGTGTTAAGAGACAGCTGCCAAAACCAAAGGAGTGAGCCCTCCCAGAGAAGGTGTTGTTAGTTTTTATTGATGGGACAGGAGTTTCAACAACATCTCCTGCTGCTCCAGCATCCCCGAGCACCAGGGAATGTCACACTGCACTTCTGTGGTAGGAAGGCCCTTTACCTTCTGGGGGAAGTGAGAAATAAGACCTTCTCCATCAGCTTTACAATTCTTTAGAGCTGAAAAATGCTGAGGTGATCCATGGGAATGCAGTAGCATCTTTAGGAAGTTATTTGCTCTGATATGTTGCAATGTGGGCTTTTAAAGGAAACACTGTTTAAATCAGTCCTGTCATTTGTGCCTGAAGAGCAACAGTGTGGCAGCTGGAATGGGCATTTTTAGGGGCTCAGTAAGAGACTTTACATACCAGCTGCCTCTCACATCAAGATCAGTGCAAGGCAACAGATCTTTCCAAACTCTCAGACAAAGCAGAGAAATAGGTGTCAGCGATAGTCAGTGTCAAGCCAAAAAGAAAAAAAATCGAAAAAAAACAACCTGCAACAAAGCCATATGAAATTCTGTCATTGAAAACTAGGATACAGAATTGGATGTTACAGCAACAACCAAATTATGTTCTGCCAGTGTGAAATTCATGTGGAAAAACAGGAATCCTGCATTCACAAGGAGAAAACAAAGCAGACACTGCGTTCAGGTCTTTATCCTTTCTGGTTTCTGTCATGTTAAAAAGCTGACCACAGCCTGCAAAGGCTCCCAGAGTCCCTGTCACCATAACACCTCACAGAAACTGCTGGGATCTTCTCAAGGAGGAGGAAGATGAGCAGATATCTCTGTAGAGCCCAGCTCCTTATGGGCCAATGAACTCCTTGGGACCCTGTTGAAGTGAAACTAAAGGGAGACCTTCCAAGCTACCTGGGCAGCATTTCAAATCCACTTGGTCCATATTTCTCAATATGGTCAGATAAGCTCTGGAAGGGGAGAAATTCTGCAGTAAAGAACATTTCCCACAGACAAATTCCAGCCTCTGATGCACCAGTTTCCCAGCAGAGAGTGATTCCTTTCCACACACACATGGACAACCATGTCCAGCAAACAGTCTCTGAGAAGGGAAGGGTGATGGGTGGATTGAACAAGGGCTGCACCAGGAATAACAAACACACTCGTATGGAAACAATTAGAGCTGTTTCTCAAGGGAGATCTCTCTCTATTTCTTCAAGCTTGTCTTTATATTCCTCCCTTGCAGCTAGCCTGAGCAATTTTTTAATTCATCAACTATATTGTGTAGGTGGGATTCTCCAGCCTCTTGCCTGTTTATAGCAATCAGGATTGCCTCTGTCAGGATATTATGTCTATTTAAAAATGTTTATCACTCACTACTTCAACCAAATTTGAAAGCATATCTGTTGCCCAGCAACAGAAAAAGCTGCTCCTGCTTCCTGTACAGAAAATAGGAGTTTAATCACCTAATGTCATCCTGTTCACTGATAATTAGGCAAAATATGTTCAAGGAAATGCCTTATATTAAAGTTACAGGGATTAATTTTACTTCCACGTGTAGGATCAGATCGTGGCTTCTTCTCTGTGGTTTGTGGGGGAACTTTAAAACTTACTGTGTAATGAAGAGGTTTTCTCCTAAGTCCTATTCACTCAGGATGGTCTCAGAGCTTAATTCCAACCAGGTCATGAGAGAGAGGGAGGAACCACACTCAGATCTCTCGAAATTCATCTCAACACACTGACCACAATGTGAGCCCCTCAGAACTGTGTGCAGATATTTTCTCTGCTTCCCATGACCAGGAGATCTGCCTGACTCCACAGTCCAGCTCAATGGCACACCAGTAATGCTCCTTGAGGTCTGCCCTTCCACGTGGTCCTCTTGGCCTTAATTCAGGTGGACTGTCCCTGTATGTGACTGGGTGGGACAACTATTCACTGCCTTGGATGGCACTGATGATCCCAGTGAAGCCTGGTCCCATTGTGCAAAGGATGATCAGAACTGGCTCCTCCAGTGCTGTTCTCAGTGCCTGGGAGAGGAAGCCACAGGCATTCTGAACAGTTTAGAGTCTTCATAAAATGAGAGCAATTAATTTTAATCCCCACTAGATGGTGCAGGAAGTCAATAAATGTCAATCGTCCGCTAGCACTGGACTTGTCTTTCAAGTGCTTCCATATTCTCCTGAAATACCTCATCAGATGGTTTCTTTCATGAAGCCCTAAGCAGGGTTTAGAACCAGAATCTGAGCAGCACCTGAACTCCCTGCTGTGCACCAGAAAGAGTTTTTAAACACCTTTTGGGCATAGCTCTGTGTTTGTACAGCACATTATTATTTTGAAAAATAATAAAAACAATATTATCATTACTAATAAGACCCATACAGGAGTTGCTTGTAAGACTTAACAGAAATCTATTTAAAATCTAATCTTCTGACATTTAAAAATTCTCTATGGGATTTCATAGGCAACAGCATCCTTATTCTACATTAAGGTGGTTTAATGTATCAAAGGACAAGATCTGTTCTCTTATAATTAGATTGTGAATGATTTCAAAATGCAGACTGTACAGCTTCTTGTACAAATGCTCTAATTCATGGTTAAAGAACTCCAGAATGCATAAGGATAATAAAATCCTGATGTATTTTATAATTATTTCTGTCTTTCAAGATTATAATAGCTTCCTACCTCCAGTTCAGTTTTTGGACTCTCGGGCCATAAACCAGAGGGGTCTTGCAGGATCAATATGCAAGTTATTTAGAGGACTGTTTGATGCACATATGATTTTGTGTAACACTGACACATGGCAGCACGTAGATCTAAACCCAACAACCAAACATGCACACATTGGGGTAAGGATGAAAGAGAGAATGAGCATGGCAGATGTTAGTTGGATCACATAATGCTTGGCTGGAAGGCACTCAGATACTCTCTGGTGATGAAGGTGGAATAACATCCTGTATAGATGAGAAAGCAATTTACCCAAGGAACTTGCAAGCAAGCAAATAAAAAAATACAGTACCATACTCGTGAAATGAGCCCTCTCTCTTCAGTCCTAAATTCTGCCACGAGGCAGTGCTCTGAAACATCTAAATCTATATGGATCAGATGAATTTCCAGCTCTGAACACAAATCAAATCCAAAGAGATAACGAGCCAAACAGAGACATTAATTATTTTTTATGCTGTCATTTATTTTGCAACATTTAATTAATGCCATAAAAATATATACTATACATTTTCAATAAAGAATTTAAAGTACCACAATCAAAGATCACATGACCCTAGTTTCATTATGAAAAGTACCTGGATTCAATAAAAGGAGGACATAGCTTTATCCAAGACATAAATTTGGTTCAGGCAGCAATATTGAGAAAGGTTAAATGGTAAAGAAAACTAATCTCTTAAAGCAATATGAATCATAGAAAAAGAGGTGGTGGTAAGGCGCTAATAAAAGTCAGAGCTGTAATTTTCTTCTCACAGGAGCAATGGCTGCTAGAGAATGTACAGCCCTGTGGGTGCCCTCCCAGCACTGCAGGAACTGCAGGGCCAGCAGGGAGCAAACACACAGTGTTAGGAGCCACACCTGGGAAAGGATGGTGGAGGAGAATTTGGAAACACAGACCGCTTAACAGGGCTGCTTTGCCACCTTCAAAGTGCCACTGGGGTTAAATACCATGGGCACATTCAGAACTATCATTTGTGTGGAGCAGTGCCAGTTTACCCCAAACAGACAACTCAGTGCCAAATATTTCCAATTAGTATAATTGCTTATTTATATTTTTGAAGCCAGTTTAATCAAAGGCAATTGAAAACTTCTTTACTCTTCACTGTACATTTTCTTTGCTGTCAGCCTGAAAATGCAACCCCACCAAAGTAAGTTGCTTTCCTTGCCATTTGTCCTAGATTTTTAGACTTTGATGAGTTCAGAACCTTGGGTCCAGCTGAGGAGATCCACCTCTCAGTCAGCACATCTGGCCAGTCACGAAGATTTGTTACCATCCATTTAGACACATGCAGATCCTTCATGTTGTTCTGGTTTGCTTCTCACTTGTTTTGAGTTCAAGTTTTTAAATTGTCTTTTTGGAGGGACAAATTTGGTCTGACTTATTTTGGTTTACTTTAGTCTTCCTGAGCCCAAATTGGAAAAACACAATGATGTGGCAAGGCTGTCAAGCCACAGTGATTAAAAAGGCTGTGTCTTGAAACCATTGCTTCCTGAAAGGTGGAACTGCAACGTGGCTCCTCAGATTCACTCTCTCATTAGGAAAATGCAGTCTTGTTTCCCTCCTGCCATCAGAGGAACACTGATTCTGAAAGCCAGTGCTCATGAAAGTATAAGAAGACTTGGATTAATTCTGCTTCTTTAACAAACCAGTATGTCCCTGTATTTTCCTGACACCTACCTGAAAATCTTTGCTGCACATTCATTATCCTGCTACCACCTCCTGAAACCCTAACAAGTGTCTCTGGCACCAGATCTGTCTCCTATCCAAAACTCTCTGATGAAAACTTTAGATGCACAGGCTGGAATTGAGTTGGCTCATGAGGAAAGGCTGATACTTCCCAGAAATAAAAATCCCAGCTCTGTTACTCACCAGCTGGATGTGGATAAAATTGGCTCATATTCCTAATAATTTCATATATGGGCATCAACCAAACCATGAAATGGATGAAACTTGAAACCTCCTGCAGTGAAGCCTCTCTGGATTGAAAAAGAGAAAGAGCTGAGTGGGTCTCAAGTATTTTAAGCTCTTGATCAAACCAGGGAGCTCCTGGCATGCTGGGTGTGCATGGCACATGACCTTCTGTCGTGCCACTCTCCCTCTCATCCACCCTTAAACTTGCAGTAAAATACTGGATATATTCATAATTTCCCTAACCCTCTTACTATTTATTGCCAGACCCTGAGCAAACTGTTCCAGCATCCCTTCATTTCCATTTCCCTGGCAGCTCTGTAGCTACATTCAGGATTTATTTCTTGAAAGTACAGACTAAGTCCTAGACACAATCATACTACATCACTGCCCTGTGCAGAAGTTGTCTTCACATTCTGCTACATTCCCTGCAAGTTTCTCTATTATCTAAACACTGAATTTTTATTTAATTACATTAATTCTTCCTTTATAGCTGAAAGCTTCTCTGATAACCAAAATGGAGATATTTGGGTTGTACATTTAATGTTTTAATATAGTTCCATGTCTCCTGTATGCCTTCTGGAGAAATAGTGTCTAATAGTGTCTGGATAATGGAGTCCAGCAGCCAGGGAGAATGAGCTCCTTCAGCATGTTTTACACAATCCAGAGCACGGACAAATAGCATTATAAGGCAAAATAATAAATACCTCATGTGATACACTGCAAGTACTGCCTAAAGAGAGATACACATCTTTAGGATGCACGTCTGACAGAGGCCTTTATTTGATAAAATCACCAAACTCTTTTCTGATGAACCCTCTTGCAGCCTCAAATCTGCTTATTCCAGCTGCAGTGTTCTATTCCTTTGCTTCCCATGCTATAATCCCCTCCTTGCAACAGTCAATAGCAATTCCTACACACTGCAAACTGACCATAACCTCCTCATTTTAATTCAGTAATTACCTCAGTCAGAGAGCAAAACCAGGGTGCCCTTTGCCTTCTCAAAAAACTGCTTTCACAACCATGGAGCTGATTTAAAGAAAGGAGTGTACAAAGCAGAGCTGTGTGTGTTTCACAGCAGCCTGCAGCACAGCCATCTGCAGGGGAGCTGCACTGGGGCATGGCACAGCCACAGGGACCACACCATTTGCAGCAGGAGGGAGACATTTCAGCCTGAGGAAAATGCCCTGAAAAAAGCAACAGACCTTGGTGATGAGCTACCATAGGTATCCTGAATGCCTAAAGCTACATGATACGAGAGCAGGAGCTCCTGCACAGAAACAATGGTCCTTTAACAAGAAATAGTGAGTTTCGTACAAACCAAAGCGATGATCTCCTATAATCCTCTTCCACAACCATTTCCCCACCTTAGATTCCTCCCTCCTTATTCCCTCTGACTGCTAGAAGTCAGCAAAGACCTGATAATAATAAACCCCCCACTGTCTGCTTTGTCTTCGGACTGAGGTGATGGCAAGGATCTCTGCAGAAAACAAAGCCTTGCTGCTGATGAAGTCATTTTAAAACCATCTGTCGTAATTTACTGACTAATGAAGTGAAGGCTTGCTCTCCCCAGCCTCACTGCAATTTGCCATTTTTTTGGCACATATATAAAAAAACACTTGCCTCCTCTAGCAGTCTCTGTGACAGTCTTGAGGTGACTGTCCAAATATTCCTCAACCCTGGCAAATGTAAAATCACCAAACTTCGTTTGACCCTCACTGAAAGTCATTACAATAGAGTTCGTTTTGCAATACTCTTAACAGCAATTTTTCTCCCAGAGGCTGTGTGTTGGCAGTAAAGGACAAGATCACACAGAATGCACAGCAAATCCAAGTAAAACTGGAGCTCATTGCAGAACTGATTGACTGAGGTTCAGATGCAACTCAAAAGGTGAAACTATGTGTTACCTCACCACCACCCCTTTTATCTTGTACAACAATTCACTGTCCTTGACTTTGAATCCTTCTTCTCGTTTTTTTTTTCCTTTTTTTTTAATGCTTGTTCATTTCTTTTGATGTCTGAAATAAAAATCATTCTGCTGGAAATACTGCAGTTAATATGCGGGAATCCAAGCAGCATATTACTTGTGGAATCCCATCTGATTTCAGGTACATCCCACTGACCTCATACCCCATACACTGGCAGTTAGATTTTGTTTAGAAACTGAAGAAAGAAAAATAATACAGAATCATAGAATGGTTTAGGTTGGAAAAGACCACTAAGATCATCAGGTCCAACAGAAATATGAGAAGAGTTTATTTAATTGAAAAAGAAATAGCCTCATCTTGCCAGAATTTTCCACTTCTAGTTCAGGGAGGTTTATAGCTTGCCAGTAGCTCAGTCTTCATCCTTTGCACATTTTTCTTCCCTTATGTCTGTAACTCCCTTCGATCCTGGCAGGTAAAATGATGTTGGGACTGTAAGCACCAAGGTACACAAGTATGCTGACATCAGGCATGAAACATTGTACCAGGAGGCTGAAAAGCCTGTTTATAGTGTATCATTTCAAGAGTGGAATGCCATATATTTTCTTTGCTTTTTTTGTAGCTTTCTTTAAAAAGTCTTCATGGAATGAGCTGCTGATTCAGCATTGCCTCCTGGTGAGCCATGAGAGGGTGATGATGTGAAACTGAAACCCGAGATCCAGAGCTGGAACAGATCCTTAGATCAGCAGAGTCAGCCTTCTGCTATGGCAGAAAGCACATCATCCAGGCCTTTGGATTGCTGAGGTTTTCTAAGGTGGCAAGCAGAACGCTGTTAATTTTTGCAGTTGGCGAGACAGCAGGAGGGCAGGCTGTCTGAGCCCACCCAGGCAGGGCTGACCTGCCCCTGGAACACTTCCCGCCGTTATTTACGACAGCCCCCGTGGCCACAGCCGCCTCCTTCTCCAGCATCGGCTGCCAACTCTCCTTCTTTTGGCTCTTAGTAAGGAGAAAATTCTTTTTTTTGCCAGGTGAACTGTATTTACTGAACTCAGAGTATTTGGTAGTAAATTCTGGCTCTGGCTTTGTTTAATGCTACTTTGGTCTAGTGCAGTTTGTCCATCTGCTCCCTAGTGCTGCATCCGTTATGGGTGCTGAGATGCTCGTTTTACAGCTCCTGTTACTCCCTTCTCTCTCCTGAGGCGTTCTGCTGACTGATTTCAGAATACTAGCACGTTTTCAGATGCAAGGATCTGAAAATCATTTCAATGCTTCCAAACATTGTCTGGACATTTTCTAGAAGGTTTTTCCAGCCTGTGTCATCTGCTTTGAACATGGCTTTTGTGGTGCTTTGCACCTCTCCTTTGAATCCTTTGTCACAGGTTTAGTGTCACTAGTTCAGGACAGACCTGGTTTAGATGAAAGCAGTAGTATTTCTGTAGTCTCTACAACTGAAATTTCAGTCTGTATAATTTGCTTCAGTGTTTTGCCTGTAATTCACATTGTCTCTGCAGCAATGGAGCTGTGTCATCATGTGCTTTCAATGGCTGCCAATTCCCTTTCTTCTCCTGCATAGCTCAGAGGAAGTCAAGGTAACCTGGCAGTCCCTGATCTGCCCATCTGGTTTGCTTTCCCTTTCCTCTTTGCGTGTTCCTGCCTGATTTGTGTCCAGTAGTACTCTAGATTTTATAGACTCCATTTAAATGAGGTTCTGCAAACCACTCCTGGCCAAAAGGATGCCACCTTTAAATCGCCACAGCACACTGTAACCATTTTTTTCCCTAAAAATTGTGACATAAGGTCTTCCCTGAATGCCAGGACCGCTCACAACTCTATTAACAAAAGCAAATGCCTGTATTGTTTTTCTTCACAGTGTTACATACCTCTTATACTCTTTCCTGGATAACAGCAAAAGCTGCCTCCAGAACAGAGTAGCTTATCATAGCAGCATTTACCAAGGAGTTCCTGTCTTTAACCTCAAACCAGAACTCACAGTGCAAGATAAAGTGATGCCAGACCACACAGTTCATCTCTAAGATTGAGGTATAAGCCTTGGAGCCTGGCTCCATTCCCAGGCAGATGCCAGCCATAGCCATATCCTGCTCAGAAGGGTTGGCCAGCTCCACTCTCTCTTGCTTTGGCTGTTGTTCAGCATTAGGTTCATAATAAAGCTCAGTGACAGATGCAATAAACCTCACTCTCATCTACCTCCCATTGCTACCAGTGCAGTGTTATGATTTTTGTCAGATACTTCTTGACTCTTCCATCTCTTTCAGTGCTTAATGCAGCTTCTAGTGAAGCACTTCCATCAAATCCTACACTGAACTTATTCTAATCCTATTTTTTGCCATTAAGGCAAAAAATAAACAGTTTAAATTGGGAATTCAGTTCATCTGAATGCTCCTTCTCCCCTCATGTCTGTTCACATATACATAAAAATGACAGATGATTTTTTTTTATTTACACATAATGACAATTATTTAGCAGTCCTCCACATTACTCCAAATTTGAGGCAAGGAAATTAATTAACTTCCCATGCCACCTTTGCAGCAGCAATGTGGTCTACACTTAAACAGTCTGACAGGCGACAAAACATTCCTGACCCAACTCTCTTCCAAAAGTGTCCCTAAGAGGCATTTCCAGTAGCACAGTTTCAGATAAACCTTAATCAAAGTCTAAAACTGCTGTTTAAATGCAATTTAAACTCCACCTGCTGGCTGAGTTCCTTAATGGCATCGTGTCTGCCCATACAGATGGTAAAGGGGCTTAAGGATGCTCCCCTTCCAGTGCTAAGGGGCTTAACGAAGATTTATGATACATCCCATTAAGAAAAATACCAGGCAAGACTTTCTAAAGTGATTAATGATCTCTATAGCTCTGTTTAATAGAAACATGTCTAAAAGATCTGATTTGCAAAATCACTAATCACATTTGGCAAAACCAACCCTGAAATACTCTGAAACACAAATGGGTCTAAGGAGAAGCAACAAATGTCGTCTCAGTTAAAAAAACGGAATGTATTTCATGAAGAAGGCTTGAAATAGGGATTTGATGATCAGATGTTTTGTTTCCCATATCTAGTTTCCAAGACACATTTCAAGTAACTGTAGAACACTAACTGTACACACATACACACAGAGAATACAATGCACACAAGTGACAATGAGGGATTTGTGCAGAGAGTTCACTTTTAATTCCATTGGGACTCCTATATGCCTGTGTTTTTACAAAACCATACATTGAAAGAAAATTAGGATTTTGTTTTCATTTTTCTATTTCAGTACCTGAAAATCAACTTCAGTGGAAAAACAATCGTTGAGTAGTTCAAGAATATGAGGTGCATTCAGGAAAAATGTTGGACATTGGTAAATTTTTCCATGTGTGATAGGGGTAATTTAGCATAAAACTATGCATAAAGCTATGCATCTTCTATTTTCTTAAAGCTAGAAAAATGTTATGGTACTGATGAGACAGAAATCTCTGGGAATTCAGTGCATGGCATACAGGGAAATCAAAAATTAATTTAAGAGGCATATTTCCAAGCTATGAGGGTTATTGATAATAATCAGTACAATCAGGAAGTCATCAAACACTGACTAGACTCTTTTCAAAACAGTGCATAAAAAGATATTCATTTTGTTTCATGTTCATATTTCATATTAATTTATTATCCAATAAACAGTTTATGTGACTGTATTTATATTGCATGAATTGTTTGGAATGTATTCACCATAACTATCACCCAGAGAACATTTTACTTTCCATAGCTCAATTTGTGGGGCAGGTCAACTGACACTTGAGACTAATTCTGCTTGCCTGGTTAATCCACAATCTTCAGAATGACCCTCTAAGCACTTCCAAACAAATACCCTGGCCCATTTCTCTCTGATATTCACCTCAGTGCTTTCCACAAGCCATTTTTTATGGATAAAAATGTCATCAGATGAATTAGCAAGAAGAAAGCAGACAAGAATAACATATCCTGACATGAATAGTAGGGCTTTATGTAAACACACATACATAACAAGAATATAGATGTTGCAGGCACTTGCTGATTCTTACTGTGCTTAGTGACAGAATCTGAACGTGACAGAAAGAAGGACCTGCTCAGTTGGTAATACCCTTTTAGCTTGATGCTGCTTACCTCTTCAAAAGCAGCATGGGAGGACAACCATAGTGTAAAGTCTGTTAGGGAAGAAAAAAAGAAAAGCAAAACCCAGCAATAATCATAGGGTTTCTCATTAACATGTGTACTCTTTAAAAGCTCAGGTTCTGAGTAGTTGTCAAGAAACCAAAACTTTAGTTAGAAATAATTAGTTATGGTTCATATCCTCAGCATCTACACCTCATCAGCCCACCCAGCCTGTCTGGAATTAGCAGGAGCAGCAGAGGTTGGCCAGACAGGTAAGGCCCTGCAGGAGATTTCAGCTGCCCAGAGCCTGGGGCTGCAGTACAGGTGATTCCCGTAGAGGGAGATGTTGCTTTGTTTCTTCCTCACTTCAAAGTTTTTCTGTCCACGTAATGGGAAAAACTCCATGTGCTCCAGTCACAGCACAGACACTTCCCAATATGTAGATTTTAAAGATGAGCAAAGCATTCACCAGAACTTGTCAGTTATGTCTATTACTGAATTAAATTTTTCCATTCTCCTGCCATGTGGCTTTTTTGAGCCAGCATTACTGAATTTACAATTCCTGACTGTTTTCTTAACCTGTCCAAAGGAGCCCATGAGGATGCTCATAGGGCTGGAGCATCTCTGCTACAGAGACAGGCTGAGGGAGCTGGGGGTGTTTAACCCGGAGAAGAGAAGGCTCCAGGGAGACCCATTGTGGACCCTCAGTATTTAAAGGGAGCTTATAAAAAATGGATAGAAACTTATTCCAAAGGCAGATGTCCTATCCTTAGTGATAGGACAAGGGAGAATAATTTTAAACTAAAAGAGATTGGATGTTAGGAGGAAATTTTTCCCTGTTAGGGTGGTGAGGCCATGGCACAGGTTGTCCAGAGAAGCTGGGATTGCCCCATCCAAGGAAGTGTTCATTTGGGCTGGATGGGGATGGGATTTTGAGCAACCTGGTCCTAGCGGCAGGTGAGTTGGAACGAGATGAGCTTTCAGGTTCCTTCCAACCCAAACCATTCTGGGATTCTATGATTCCTAAAGAGGGATGGAGATGGAAACTGTTCTTACAAAGCAATGAAGCAGCTACTGCATTCCCAGCACTCTGGATCCTTCAGCAATAGCCAGGCTGACCACATCACTTGGCACTTTTGACATGAACATACTTCTGTGTCCATCACAAATAGCTGGCACCAACACTTCCTCATTCTGTACCTCCACACAGAGAACTTCAAAATAAACAGAAGGAATAATGGGCTACCTCTGATACAATGAATTTATGAAGCTCAGGTTAAACTGAGGACATCACCCACTGGTAACCTATGGTTTGCTATGACAGGCAATGATCTTTGCATCTGCAAGAGAAGTTTTGTTTAATTCAAGCTGTAGGGTTTGTCTGATGAGATGGATGTGAAAGCTCCTGATTTCATTGCTGCCTGATATTATGGTGGACTTTAGTTCTCTTGCCTCCTTCATGAACCATATTCTATATAATGTCCGCTGTCCAGCACAGGAGCTTTTTTAATCAATATTCCTCAGAGAGGTGATCTGATTTTGCTTTTGCAGGCAGAGAAATGGGTCTGCTTTAAAAATAACCTCTTATATGAAATGATGCATCATAGCAATCCCATGCAGAACAGCAGCTAGGAAATTATTCCATAGCAACGGCCACATCTTAATAGAAGATCATCTCCTGGACATGTCCCTCTGCATTTCTGCAATTACCAACTATGTCTCCTACCATCTGCAATTACATAAAATCCCTCTGGCAAGTACAGCTATTGCTTACATGGAAAATTAATGTAGTGGAGCAATGGGACCTAATAACTAAATATAAGAAATGTGAGTTATTACTACATTACTATCTGCCAAGCTTTACACCAGCTACCAGGAACCATTGAGCTGATCATTATGTGAAGTAATTTTGAATTCTTTGACTTAATAATATAAATCATAGCTCTTGGATTTAATATTTTCTTTGCACAATAATGCAGAACTTTCCCCTGCCATTTGACATTAAAAATGCAGCAATGCAAGAGGCTGTTTTCAAAATCAGAAAGGAATTAATTGATCTGCTCAAAGGACAATGTGGGAGTCAGGTTATGTTGGCAGCAGCTGTGACCACAGGAGCAATGGACAAGTGTTCCTGTTCCCTGGGTACTCCAAAGTGCATCAGGCTTGTTTCAAAGCACACTTCTTCCATATTGCTCAGAAAGAGGCATTTAAGTTTCCTGATGCCCCTGTGTCATACTGCTGTTGGGCTATTGGTTTTATAAATCAAAAATCACTTGGATTCTATTTATAAGAAGCAGGTTTTGAGGTGTGTCATATTGCAGGTTAATATTAACCCTAATCTACAGATTAATAATGATTTTACAAACTTTGGCTTTTTCTTTTGTCCCAGCATTCATTAACTGTATGAATGACTTCCCAATCTGGGTTAAAAAGGTGCAGTTATCATAGTAGCTCTCATTTTCATCTTAAAAATGTAAGACATTTGCCTTCTTTTTTAAAAAATTGACATTTTATTTAAAGTATTTTGAAAGCAATTAAACATTTTCTGACAGTGGGTATAAACATTGATAAAAAATTTCCGTAACTGACACTTTTCTAGAAGAAAGCAATGACAAATGGCATACATGTTTGAAAATTTGCACAAATATCATCTTGGGGAAAACAGTAAGAGATCGCCTGCCTAAAAAGATTTGGAACAAAGTAAATTATTGGTACTAACTTATCTCTGTCTACCAGCCTAGGAAAGAAATCCTAGACATCCACTTTTTGTGCTCTGGAATTATTAATCTCACCATAACATATCAGCACCAGTCAGCACTTCTGCTACAGAACAACATGCCTGGCAAATTAATAGAGTCACCTGTGCCTTGACAATGTCAAGGCAGGAGGAAATGTACCAAAGAGGGAGGATATCCCAATTGCCATGACTTGGATGTCAAAGCAAAGATTGACTGTTTGAAAATGGAATTAATCCTGTTCACCTGTGGCAGATAAAGAGAGGCTGAGTGTAAAACAGCAGCTCAGTTCAACAGTCAGCTCTCAGGTTTTGAACTGTGCTGAAACCAAACTGCAGTTCTCTGGTGGTCTAGATAGAGGTGATAAAAAGGGATCACTAAGACCAATGGCTCTGACCCTGAACCAAACAGGTATCAAACATACCATACTCCCAGCACCAGCTTGTGGGCAACCTTAGTTGCAGAACTTCCTGATCTTGATGGGCTAATTTTGAATAACAGGGAAGCTGAGTTTCCTCAGAGTGGCTGGAAAATAGAGGGAAGTAAAAGCAAAGGCCTGGCCCATACACATTCAAGTCCTGTGGTGTGTCACCCCTCGGGATGGTAACAACACCAGTGGATTACAGCAATCTGCTGGAAGGCCAGGGGCAGCCCTCTGGGAGTCACAGCTAACACTCCCCAGGGAGTAGGGGAGCTACTCTGGAAGTCACAGCTAATTCTCCACAAGCAGTAGGTCTGTGGGTCATATTAGGAGCATGAGCACTGAGTAGATTCAGTACAAAGTCACTGTGCCCCTCTGATGGCGAAGGCAAGAATGGCACTAGCATGATGCACAGTACAGGTATATTTATCTGTGTCACTGTAACCTGAAGTTAAGAAGCATGGATTAGTCACATGGTCTGCAAAGAGAGAGGAGGCTGAGCAGCTGAAGGAGGTTCAGATAACCCTTTCTGAGAAGCAGGTCATGTCTGAGGAATCTGTACTTTCTTTTCACCATGTGAAGGTCGAAGGAAAACAGCAGGGATCCACTGGTTAGGCACACAACATCCTGAAGGAATATTTCAGCAGCCTGCTGAAACCTAGGACATGCATTCTCACTAGCCAATAAACATACAACAACAAACAAATATCACTGTCACAAAGAGCTGACGCATTTAGAATTAGGATAGCTATCCCAAAGTGAAAATGCTTACCTAAATTTAAGAGGATTACCCCCAGCCACAGCCCTTCCCTTGCTTCTCTGCCCCCTCCCAGGTGATATTTCCTTCTCCATCACCTCTGCTGCATAAACAAGTTAAGTGTTTGTATTCTCAATCACTCAGAACTTTCTTCTGCAGAATTCCTTGAGGTTCTTAGAATTGATTATCAAATCAGAGTGTCAAAATAAAATAAGAGTAAATAAATGTAAGAATATGAACTGTTTATATTAGAAATAAAGGCAGTGGAACGCTGGAAAGGTGCTTTTTATCATTCTATAGATAAATAAATATATCATAACTGGCAAAGAGAACAAAATCTAAGCCAAGGTTTATTTTAGTGAGGTAGTTCATGTAGTATAGTTTCACAGGCTTTTGTAGAAACTTCTAGACAGTCATGATACATTGTGTGCTTTCAAAATGGGCACTCTTTGTAGATCCAGCAGATGTTCCATATTATAAATCTGTGTTTGGGTGGGAGGTGAGCCAGTCAAAGCTAACATTACACATTATCAACAGCAGTCTTCATGCTAGCATCCTATTCCACAGACAAAATGTTCAGGCCCTCTGCAAACTCAGGCAGCTCCCACTCCAGAAATTCTCACCAATTGAGAAGGCTTTGAAAGATAAAATTGAATGTTCTGAAGGCTTTCTTCAAAAGCAAAAAATCCATAGACTCCCTTTCAAACCAGACAAAATGAATGATAGTAGAAGAGCATAGAAAGCAACCTTTGGGTTGTAAGGGACCTTAAAGATCTCTAGTTACAATCCACAAGTCCCTACCCCTTGCAGCTTTCCATCAATCCCATTAGACAATGTTGTGTGTTCTTTAATTTTACACAGGCCTTTGCAGCTCATATCAACAGAGATATTTGGGGGAGGGTTGGTTTTGTGGTTTGGGTTTGTTTTTTGTTTTGTTGGATTTTTCTTTATTTAAATAAAGCTCGTGTGGGTGCCAGGAAAACAAAGTGTGAAGAGCCAAGCACTGGAGGACCAGTTCTGTTGGATGCTCTGCACAGCACAGGGAAAAGGTGACTGTGTGGGCAGCACTACTAGCAAGGAAAAAGAGAGCGGGGCAACACGGGGGAGGAAGAGGAGAAGGAGGAGGTGGGAAGGAGATGATGTGTGTGGATAGGAACACAGGGAAAGCAGAGTGTGTCCTCAGCTTCCTAAGAAGAGCCATAGCAGACAGCCTAGTAAGGACTGTATCCATATCCTTGGGTTAAGGGCAATCAGGGTACTCACCCAGCAGGGAGCCCTTGTTAGGCAAAACTGCCCCACTGCAGGACAGGCAGGGTACAGTCAGCACTCAGGGAGTGCAGTCAGGACTAGGCTGCATTTGACCGTGTGGTGCACTGAGAAGTAATGAGAGATGGCTCAGGAGACACTGAGTTCAGCTGTGTTAAAAACCAGATCAGGCCTGGCCATTTAAATGGATGAAAGCACGGCAATTATAATTTTTTTGATTTTTTGAAAGGATTTTCTCAGACCAACAACACATTTTACATAGGCTGTTCCCACTCTCCTGTTTTTTCTTTTTCTTTTAATCCCCCTTCTTCCTTTCTGCTTTCTATTTTGTAAGACAAAGGACCTGTGATGATACGCTGATATTCAGCAAAATAAGGAGAGCTGGAGCTCAGAGTGGTTGATGAGAAGAGCAGCAGAGAAACTCCTTGTAATCTAGTAGTAATGGCATTGTACCACTAATCACCTTGTACAGCTCTACCCATGAAAGAACAGCCAGGCACACTGGGGAGGAGGCTATGGGCTGGCATTCTGCTTTGGGTACTGAAGAAATAGGATGCTCCATTCAAATGGCAGTGGCACAAGAGTCTGGGAGCATTAGCAAGCCAGGAATCTTCCAGGACATTGAAAACTCCAGCTGCTTCTAGTCCCACCATTGTAAACACAGAGGCAGTCTGTTGCGACTTGTCTGTCCTGCAGCCAAGATCCGCTGTGGCACTCCTCTTGTCCACTGGCAGCCGGCGGGCGAGGCAACTGGGGGAGGCAGGAGGGGAGAGGTGGAAAAGGGAATGAACCCTCGGTCTGGCACAGGGCATGGGGGCAAGGGGCAGCGGCAACCCAGCACTACCAATCCGGCAAGGTGAGCTCAAGGACATCCGTGTGGCCCATGCACAAACGCCTCCAAAGGCTCCATATGGGGCCTTGCTAAAATGGCACTGAGCCATTTTTGTATAGCACGAGGAAGAAGGTGCGTGCCCCTCACGGAACAATCCAGCTGCTCATTCTCTTCCCTCCATAAACTTCATTCTTCCGAGAACACAGCGCGAACCCCTCGTTCTGACCTCCCCGTCCTGAAAATTTGGGAGCGAACACGTTTGAACACAATGGCTGGGCAGGCAGCAGCTGCGGAGGCCGCGGTG
>NW_005054308.1:3380901-3482632 GCF_000277835.1 Geospiza fortis | reverse complement strand
GAAGCCGGGAGATCCACTCGCGCCCCGTGAAATGGTGGCAGCGGGGCTGTGTTTCCCTGGAATCCGCTATGGAATGACGGTGTGGGGCTGGAAGGAGCCCGGCGGGGGTGCAGGAGCGGCCCGGGGTGTGGAGCCGCGGTCCCCCGTGTCCCCGCTGTTCCACGCACGGACGGGCTCCGTCCTTGTCTTTCCCACCGCGGGTCGCCGAGCAGGGGAGGATAATCGAGGGAGACTGCGAAAAGCACAAGGCAAAAAACAGCAGGACTCGTTTTCCGTGTGTTTCACTTCGGGATGAGGAACCCGCGTTGTAAAAGTTACCTGCCTCGTGTGAATGACTTAATTTAAAAACAGCCTAATGATGTATTTTAAACCGTAAGCAGAGGCTGCTGAGAGGAGTAAAAATAAATGTTTGTCTGGGAACAGGGCTCCTTATTCTTTTAGGACTGTCACTTCTTGTAGAGGCTGCAATATGTCTGCCTGCGGGATTTGAGCAGCCCATACGGACTGGCTGGGTGTGGGTGTTCTCCGAGGGGACTGCGAGTGCTGCAGGTGAATGCAGGTTCCTGGGGCTCCGCACCGGCTCCAGCACAGCAGCGCTGGGACTCAGACTCGAGGCTGACGTGTTTGTGCGTGCAGGAGACAGTGAGGACAACAGACCGATTCTGTGACTCGCATCTCCCTCTAATCCTTTTGTTTCTTCTGTAATCTTTAAAAGTAAGTTGTAAAAGGCCCACGAAATTGTGTCTGAAGGCAGCAGTTGGGACTAGCTCCTATGCAAGCAGGGTGGTGTAAAGCTGAGGTTGCTTCGTTTTTAATGATGGAAAGAGGCTTGTTTTTGAAATATACTTGGATGAGACTTGTTATTTATCTCTTGACCATGCAAGTGAACAACCATTTTTTCCCCAGGACTGTGTGTGGCTGTCACTTAGCAACAGGTCTGTAGAGAACTTGGCAGATCCACTGCCTCCCCCATTCTGAAGAGTAAAAGAAATAAATTAGTGAAGGATCAAGAGTGCCATTAATAAAAACAGTACCTGGGTTCTCAGGGACAAGCCAGAGTTGAAAGACTTATGTTGGACCAAGACAATTACAGTTGCTTTGAAAATTATGTTTCAATGCAGTTGGGTATGAAAGATTTTGCATCATTAGAAAACTACCCAGTGTATTTGGGAGTTTGGGGTTTTTGTTTTTTTTAAGTGTTGTGAAAGACAGGCATTACATTGTTTACTTAGTAATGGTTGCGGGTTATTTTACTACATTATGTTTTGTGACCTTTCGCACTGAAATCTAGGCCTTCTGGGTTTCTGAAGAGTAGCTCTGTTTTGCTGTGTTACCCTTCTGATTGCCAGTTAAGCCAAATGTTGACAGTGTAGATTAAGCCATAACTGATATAAAAACTAGTGGCAAGACTAGAATTTGGCTTAATGACAGTAAAGTCAGTAAAGTGCTTAAGCACTGCTTATTTTGTAGATCAGCATGAACAAAAAGAGAAGTCCACCACTGCAAGCTTACTCTTAAAAGAAACCAGTGTGTTTAAATTTGTTCTTAGGAGTTGCCTAGTTCTGCCAATACATAGCAATGAGCTTTGATAAAAGATATTCTCTTGATAAGGTAGGTGATATAATCACAGTCTGGAAGAATAATCATGAACCTTTGCTCTCAGAGAAGTACAGACATATTTTTGTGCAACTCTGTCAGCTAGGATCAAAGCATGCTGCCTGTTCCACAGAAAAGGTAGTCCTACCCCAGCAAGGTTATAAAGTAGGAATAAAGGAGCAGGGATCTGTAACTGATGCCACAAGTGGAGAAAAGAGCCTCCAGATAGATCCTCCATTGGGAGAGAAAGTGTTGGCCCTGTGGGTAGTGCTGAGCATTAGGTTTTGTCATCTCAAGAGGTAAAATTGGAAAAGAAAAATGCAGCACTTGTGGAAAGACTGCAGGGCTGGCTTGTTTCCTTGCTTGGGAAGGATGCTGAGAACACACAAAGAAGCCATAGTTCCTTACCCAGGCCCATTCTAAAGACAGGATGGTCAGGATTCAGCTCATGGTCCTTGTTCCAGGAGCGATGCAAGAATCACACCATTCATGACCTCCTTGATGGATCGAGTTCTTGCAATCCCTTCTCTCAGCAGTATATTATCTATTTTAATTTTTGTTCTGCATCTGAATTTTCCTACAAAAATGTTAAGGGACAAAGTTGTTTTCAAAGTGTTATTTAAAGCAGTTTTTCTGCATTGATTTCACAAATGGTCCAATGACTTAAGGCCCTCTGTAAATTTTTCTGCTTTCTATCCGGTATACAAAGCTATAATGTATAATGCTTATTTCAGGCCAGTTCCCCCAGCAGTGGTCAGTGAAGACAATTGTATTTACATTTTCCTGGCTATTGGTGGCAGGATGCCCAGCAGAAACTCTTGTCACACTCCCAGCACTGTTCTTAGTGGAAGTTTGCACATTAAGGGGTATTTGTTTTGGTGTTTCAGACCCACTGTGGGAGGGAGGGACTTCTGCCAGTTGAATACAATTGTGCAGCAGTATTTTGTTTAGCACACAGATGTTGTGAAAATGTTATTCCTCTTTGTTCCATCCTTTATGTTACTGCTATAGGAATTTTAATTGTCTTAATCTTCAACAGAAAGTTGAGAAGTTAATGGAGTTTTGGAACAACTGTTTTACAGCTGTTTTTCACTCTCCTGTCTGTTGCAGACCTCAAAGAGTTACTGCTTTGATAAAGAACTTGAGCTAAAGTTTGAAATCACATCAGACCAAATGATAACTGAGTGATTGGCTCTTTTTAGTTCTGTTGTACTTAGAAACCACAGTCCCAGGCAGAGACACTGTTGTGCCAGGCAAGTATTATTAGAGACCATTCTGTACCATTTTATAACTATGCCAGAGGAGCTTCTGATTAGCTAAGAACAGAGCAAGTTCATTGTCACAGCAAAGTCAAATGCCTGTTTTCAGCAAGAGTTCAGTGAGTGGCTATTATTACGGGACATAAATGGATTTAAGAGAGAATGGCAGCACTTACATTGTTAATCTTTTGAAACAATGGAAAGAAAATAGTATTGCAGTTAATCTCTTGTGATACAAAAATGAACTTTCCAGCCTAGTCTTTGTACTGAAAGAAAAATAATTATTATATCTTAGTATTTTTCCTATTGTAGTAATGATCTCCTGGATTCCACTACTTACTGATATGATGATGTAGACCTAAATTGAATCATCTCTTTGCTAAGTGCAGTTAATACACCAGTGTAAGCCCACAATCAGAACAGTCTCTGTCTGACAGCAATAAGAGTCATTGTAATTTGTTTAGTCATTAAGAACCAGTACCTGAAAACTGTTACTAACAGACTGGGTTTATTACTGCTGTTTAATCAAGGTGTCAAATCAACTGAACTAATGAAGTGCTGGTATTTGGGATTTGGGTATCGCTTTACCAGGATGTTCAGGCTGTACTTTAAGAATTATGTGATGTTAAACCTTTCAGAAAAGCAGATGCCTTTGTGCATTTGAAGAAGATGGTATTTGAAAGTGTGTTTAAGCAGAGTTTCCGTCTTCACACGGGAAAATATGGCCAACCAGAGTTACTCCAGCCAATTTCAAAGACAAAAATGTTAATTATGCTGATTTCATCGCTACACCTTAAGGTTGTTTCTTAGGAAATGTATTTCTGGCTCACAAAGACGTGACAGCAGAGGAGCCTTGTAGCTTGAATCCTTGCTGTGACCAAATTAATACATCATCAAATCTTATTTATGCATTTGGAGATCTTAGAAAGCAGTGTGAATCTTGCCACAGTCTTTAAGGAGTTTCAAAAGGCTGTGAATCAAGTGCTAAATTCTGTATCTACATCCAAGCACGGCAGAGCCACTGAAGAATAGTGTTACATTTGATTTGAAGTCAAAGGTGAACTCAGATACTTGACTCCTCAGTGATATCCCCTAATTATCACAGTGATAATTTTGTGAACTCTCACATTGAAACAAAATCATTTTATCATCAAATATTTGGAGAGACTTTGCAATGTATTTGGTAAAATTCTCAAAAATTCCATTACAAAAGCAGGACAGAAGAAAGAAAGGAAAGCACTGGTCCATTGACTGTGATTTATTTAAAAATATATTTACTTACTTTTATTATACTGCTCAAATCTTGTCTGAACTATGATGCGTATGATAAGGTTGCCTTCGGTTGCCTCTCTGATCTGTGGGCTCCCAGTGACTCAGCAAACAGCTCTAGTTCATTAGTGTTGGCAGCATTCCAGAGTTTCTGGTGTTACAAAGATAAACCATTTCAGAATATGTAAGGCATACAGCTTTCTCTGGTTTTTGATCTGTTGCCATGCTCTTTGCATTTCACCTCAATGCATTTTCTTTTGGCTTTTGCAAGTGAGATCTCTTTCTGTTCTCTTTTTTGGTGGAGAACTAGAAATAGGGAAGAGGCATTTGAGAGTTGGTTGGGCCATCCTGCAGCTCAAAGGCAGGACAAACAGGTTCTGCAAAGTAATGATCCTGAATACACAATTAAGCTCTGAAAAGGTTTCCATGCCAGGCTCTCACTTTCACCTTCCAAATGGTTACATGGTTGGTAACAGTAAAAGTGGTACTTGAAACTTAATTGAAGTTTTCCTCCCTCCACCCCCAACATCTGAGCAATCTGAACATACATGTAGGGGTGGGATCCTTGAGATGGGAAGGTCTGAAACTCATCTGTATCACATTTCACCTTTAATACTGAAAGTTTCAGAAGTTCTTGTTTCTTTCATTATGCAGCCCTGTGCACCAGCACCTTTCAGATTCAGGCAAAGTTTCTCCTGAGAAATAAACTTACAGCTAGAAAGTTCTTTAATATTCAATATAAGGGCATCGGGTGAATTTGCAAGCTGGTCACATTACTCACATTAATATTTAGGATACCCTGGACCTAAGTGCATAAGATAAAGGGAAAAATTAGCTGTAGAATTTGCAGAGCTGATAAAGTAAGCTTATGAAAGAAAAAAAAAGACACCATTTTATATATGGGTTGGTGTTATTCTGTATTCCTGCCTACTTTACTAATGCTTTGATCCAATTGTTACAGCAGCTAATAGCTAAAATGACATTCTCCCAAAGAAAGAAAACATTAGGAAGTAAGGATTTCCATATTCTCTTCCAGCTGTTCTGATATCCCATAAACTCACTAAATGATTAATAGAAATTTACTGCTTAAGGCTTGCAGGCTTTCTCTAGAAAAATTATGGTTTTCATCACTGACCTCTCAGTTACAAACCAAATATCTTGCAGGGCAGCACAGATATTTCTTATGCTACGTTCCATGGTGTTTGATTCAATGAACCTCTTAATATTTGAAGTTAAACATCCCTAGTACTGTTGATGACAATGGATTATGAAATATGAAAATAATTGCTGGCAGAAGGTCTATAGACGAGTCAAAGCCCCACCCAGCCTTCCTGCTAACAAAGACAGAGCTAGCTAGATGAGAAAATGCAGTTAAATGGATGTTTCTAAAACCCTTGGTGAGCTGCATTTGGGTCATTTCTCAAGGCAAGAAAATTGGCTTTTGTCCTCCTCTTCACAGAAGAATGGCTGTTACAGAGCTGAGTCCACAGCAGATGAAAGGAGAAGGAGCCCTTTTGATGGCTTCCCCTTTCCAAAGATTCCTATCTGTTTCTGGACATGAGTTTCCTAACATAGTGTGACTTTCATCTGATCTATGAAGATGGGATTATTTTGTTTAGCTTTAAAAACCAGTAAACTCATTGCATTTAATTTACTTGATGTGCCATTCAGGTGTAGATTCTGATGAATGGAATGTGGAAGTGGAAAGGAGAAGAAACCTCTGAGACTCATGTTCCTGTAGCTATTCTGACTGGTATTTGTTTGGCAGTTATGTAGCCTGAATCTTATTGACTCATTGAGAATTGAAGGGCTGCAAGATGTGTCAGCACAGAACAGAAATTGCAAAACCTAGAAGTGGGGTTGATGAACCTGTTTTGCCTAATTCTGAGATCACTTAATTGTGATTCAGGCATGTGGGAAATACAGTTAGGTTCATGAGGGCATGGAGAGAATTCAGGATAAACAAGTGAAAAAAAGGGGAAGTAGAAAAATGGTGTGATGGGAAACCAGGACTAAAGGGAGTTTCATTGTGGAGTGTATAAACACATCAGTGAATTTGCCATGTGTGTTAGGTAGGATTTGTGCAGCAAGGGAAGAAGTGGGGTGCACAGAGGTGTGTCTGTATCACTGATGCATTCTGTTGGTTTCCCTGGAGTTCTCATCTGAGGGAGGGGAGCGATGGGGAGATGGGCTCTGTCTCCTTTCCTCTGAGGTAATTTCAAAACCCAGTGAGTTGCCTAAACCTTCAAAGACACCTTGAGAGCCTGTGAACCCTCCACCTCTTTGGATTTGTCAGTTTCTATTTACAGCCCGAGCAGAAATCAAAGAGAGGACAGAATATGTTTGACAGCTGTATCAGCAGTAGGTTCCCTCAGCGAGATAAACTGAGATACAGTTGTCAGATACGTGCTGGGTGTTCAGAGCTCTGTGCTGTCAGGGAAAGGTGGCAGATAGAAGATTGTCAGGTTCCTGGAGGGAATGTTGAAGCAATATGGTCTTCAATGTAGAGATGGCTGAGTTTTGGTAGGTTCAAATCTCAAGGGGGTTATTTCAGATCTTTCTAAAAATAGAATATCTACTGTACAGGAGATGTATTTTGCCATCCATAGGCCTTTGTTCTGTCAATTCTCACACATATGGAAAATCAAGGTTTTTGAAAGGAAGTGAATACACTTTATGAAAGCTTTAGTGGATGTGGTTTCTCCTAGTTTGGAATGTAATTATGCATGAACCTAAGTGCCCTACCACAGCTGTTCAAATGCCCTACCAAAAGGTTTTCATGGGCATAAGGGGGCTGTGTCAGTCTCCTTGCTGAAAGCATCCTCTGCTTCAATGCAGAAGTTCTATTTTAAATCCAGTACCCATCACTCTCTGTTCCATTAGTGGTACAGGGTTTAATCTGTTAGGAATTTCACAAAAGTAGATTCTTAGGAAATAACTTGTTTTATATATTTTCTGTATAAAGTTATACCAAATTACAATGGGAAGTAAAAATTCTGGGGGAAATTATTTTAGGTTCTTGTTGTGTATACTCTAAAAAGGCAACTTGTCTGTGTGTTTTAGACACTGTAATGCATTGCCTCACCCAAAATGCTGATTTCCTTGGAATTCAGTGTGTGGTCTTAGTATCAGTCCTTACTAATAACCCTTTATCTTTTGTTCCTTTTTTTTATTTCTTTCTAAATATAGAGTGCTGTTTCAGACCTGATACAGACAAGATGTCCAGCAGGGGTGGAAAGAAGAAGTCAACCAAGACTTCCCGCTCCGCGAAGGCTGGGGTCATATTCCCTGTTGGAAGAATGCTCCGCTACATTAAGAAAGGCCACCCGAAGTACAGAATTGGTGTTGGTGCTCCTGTGTACATGGCTGCTGTACTGGAATATCTAACTGGTAGGTTTTGCTGAATTATGTGAAATAGTAGCAGTAAAAGTTAAACTGAATTTACAAAGAAAAAAACCCAACGACAAAAGTTACAGCTGAAGTGTGTGTTTTGCATCACACATCTAAGCCAAAATCAAGGTACCCTCACCCCTGCCTCAGAGCCTTGATGACTTTTGTTCATTCCAGCACAGAATTTGCTTTCACCACTTGTAAACATTCTCTTTCCACATAGGCAGGGTTCCCACTGCCATCAGTGTGTGTGGACTACATTGTTGTAGTTCTCCTCACTTTGATTTTGTGCCTGATGAGTTTGTTTGGGTTATAATTGTCTGTTAAGCATATACATTAATTTTAAATAGAGAGTTTCTCCATGTTTACACAGGGCTGAGACTGCTTACAGCCTTGTTTAAACATTTTTGTTCAATTTCCAGATTTCTTTTCAGACTGTTTGCAATTGCAATTTGTTTGATTGAGTCTGTGTATGCATGCAAACTCTTCATCTGCCCTGGATCTATGTAGCTTATTTGCTTACAGTTGTATTTCTAGTTCTGTTCCCTTCATCACATCAGAATGAGAATACCTTAAATAACTATCTCATCTTCTCACAGGACAAAAGTATTATTTTTCCTCCATTTAGAAATAAGCTTCAAAGGAATAAAATGCTTTGCCCAATGACATAAACAACCAGACATGCAAGTAAAGATCTTTATATAGCTGTTTTGTTCTCAGACAAAACTTTAAGACATTGCAAGTTTACCCACTCCAAACAACATTGCAAAAGCAGTCTTTTGACAGAACACCCCAGCTGTAATAGCATCAATATGTGGGCTTTTTGCAGTAATGGTTTCCTTTAAATAAAAATGGATAAGAAGATTCAGTCACCTTCATGTGGCCAGACTGATGTCTAAGTATATACCTGTGGTGTAGGAATCTAGCAAAAAGCAAAGTGCCAGATAGATGAGTGTTTGGAGCCAGATTCTATTAGCATGACTAAGGAAAAGTTTAAATTGGATCTTATTTCTCAAAGCAGTGTTTCTTTTTCCAGTGCATCTGCTTGTGTCGGTGTTCTTGCCATAGGTTCAAGTGTTTCAATGGACAGGAGACTTTAAGCTGTATTGGTGTGCTGAGCTCTAAAAGGTACAGGTTTTTCTTTGACTCAAGCACAAATTTATAAAGTATTGACTTTTCTAGGAGTATTTAAAACTGAAGCAACCTGACCTTACCACAACATTAGATATGTTGTATAATGGCTCTTGACATTGAAGGACAGAAGATTTCTTCCTACAAAGTTTATTCTTCTCCTAAAGATGAAGACTGATAATATTACCAAATAATTGAGTGCTTGTTTTCTGTAGGGTATTCATACCATCAAATATATAATTTTTTCACCTTCACTTGTTGACATACAGTATTCTTTATTTGGGCCTTTTCTTTAAAATAATGCTTTTAAAATTCATAGATGGCCTTAAAAATTAATATTTCCTTTAGTTAGGTTGCTGCTTACAGCAATAACAATTCAAATAAAAGGCTTCTTAGGGTGAAGGGTGCTTTGAATGCTGTCCTTTTAAAGAAACAGAGCAATACAGGTGAGCTTAAGGCTTTGCTAATGAGCAGCACATGTTACTGCTTAAATGATTTAAAGTGTTGACTGAGGCAGTGATAGTTTAGGCATTTAAGAATAGGCTGGGGAAATAAAGTTGTTTCTTTAACTGCTGTGCATCTTGGGAACTTGTCTGAGGACATTACCAACAACAAGAAAAAAAAACCCAAGGAAAATAACATATATCACTTCAGGAAAAACAAAAGGCAAGAGGAAAGAATAGCTGAGGGAAAAAGTACTTTCCTTCTTTATCCCTTTAACTATTTTTAGGCAGTTTTGCTGTGGTTTTTCTGTCTCCTTGGAAGGAGACAATCCTTGGAAGGTAGATAATCCTAGTAACCTGTCAGGTATCTCATGGCTTTCTTTCATTCCTGTACATTAGATGCATCTCAAAAGCACAGATTCGCCTTTCTTTCCAGAGTTGGTACTGGTTTTATCATAGAATTATTTGGATTGGAAGGGACCTTGAAGTTCATCTTTTTCTAATCCCTTTTTCATGGACAGAGATACCTCCCACTACACCAGGTTGCTCCAAACCACATCCAGGCCTTGAACCATCTTGGTCATTTCCAGAGATGAGGTGGCCACAGCTCTAGGCAACTGTGCCAGTGCTACAGCACACTCATAGGGAAGAATTTCTTCCTAATATCTAATCTAAATCTATCCTGTTTCAGTTTGAAGTGATCCCCCCTTGTAGTCCCATCACTACAAGTCCTTCCCTCTCCAGCTTTCTTGTAGACCCCTTACTGTTTCAACCTGGTGGTTTTTTTTTTTTCCTTTTTCTAATTTTTTCACACGATGTATAGTATAATTTTTAAGCCTTTAGTGCTCAGTATGTTTTCTGAACTTCAGGTCATTCATCTTTTTCAGTGTAATTCAGAAACAGCCCCTTGAAATGGAATGCTTGGAGATTTTTGGTTTGTGTTCTTTTTACCTCTTGGCAGTTATTACTTCACAAAACCAGAGAAATCCTGACTTCTCTCCAGGAGAGTTTTTAAAGATCCTTATGTTAGCACATGGTCTGAGACCAAATCAAAGCATTTCAACCATTTCAAAGTAAAACCAGGAACGTGACATAATAGGAAGGAGACCATGTGAACTGGCATGCTAATAAATTGGCTAAATCAAAAAGCAATCCTGTGTATCCAGGAAGGAGAAGTATAAAATATCAAAAGAAGTCATAGGAAAGAGAAACTTCAGAAACAAAAATGGGAGTGGAAATGACAGAGACATGACCTAATAGAAAGGAACCTACAAAGGTTTAAAAACTGGTTCATCAGTGTGCAGAATATGGAACCAACTTTATTTGTTTAGAAGGTGAGGTACTAAATTTTGCTGGCCTTTTCAGAGGTTTAACTTCAATGTAAATCTGAAATTAGCCCATAATGTGGTCAGATCTGGGATTTTCTGTTCAATTTGACATTTGAAATTCTGAAATGCTTCCAGCTGTTCAGACTTGAAAGTCTGTTCTGGATTCATCTGAGTTATGACTTACCACTTTGTGCTTTGGAAGTAGCTTATTTTTATCATTTATCCACAACTCCTCATCAGAAAGTAAGAGTACACATTCTATGATTTCATATGTCCTTAGATTTCAATATACTTCACATTTAAACAAGTTGCACAGTGAGTATCCTCCTTTTCTTACTTATTCACTAAAGGTTCTTGTTGCCTAGAAGTAACATTAGAAAATAATTCTCTCATCAGCACAAGCAGTGTATCCGGTTTGGTTTATTAAGCCAAGTTGCTTATTGTTTCCTGTTTTTATCTATGGAAATAATGTGTTATGTCCACTGCAAATAGGATACAAGTGTGTCTTTCATGGGTAAATGTGCAGAAAGTACCTTTGAGTGTTACCAGTATTGAAGCAGGTGGATATGCTTCCTTTCTTTATGCTGGAGGAATAGTGTGGATGCCAAAGAACCATAAATGCACTGTTCTTTCTTTTCCTTCTTTGAAGCAGCAGTTCATGCAGTGCTTCCTGCCTTGCAGGGAATAGTCAGGGATCAGTTCTGCAGCATAAGTAGAAATTAATTTTAACCATTATCAAAAGTTTTCAGTTGGTACATTCTGTGTTGGTGATTCCTATTGTCTTCTTTCCTTATTGCACTTATTTTCCAATGTCTCCTTGCCTATTTGTCTTTCCAAACGTGGACTTCAGAAAACTGCAATCCTCCCCATAATTTCTCTGCAAAGTAGTGCATCAGTATCAGTTTATGTCAAAAAAGAGCTCTAGGTCAGTCAAGAGAATGGCCACAGACTTCATCTGAGGCATTGCAGCCACTCACATGAATTTTGGTGGTTTGTATTTGTCAAAACTGGTCCTGCCATACATCTCATCAAGTGTGGTCTTTGCAGGTGTAGAGCTTGCACAAGTTACAGTACTTTATTCAACCTTTCTTACTAATGGAAAAAGATACTCCTTTGCCCTTGAAAAACAGAAATCTCTTGAGCATATTTAAAGGCAGAAAGAGCCAGGCCTGCAAATGATTTCTGCTCCCCCCTCCCCCATCATCCGTTCTACACTGTAAATAATTTTCAATTGCCAAAATGTCATACCAAATGAGAAGGAGAAGTTTATAAAACAGCAGGAGCACAGGAATACAGAAGAAATGAGACTGATTTATGTTTGTTACGTACATATGAAGGTAGGAGAAAATGTTAAATACCTGTTTTCTCCATTCAATCTTTTTCTCAGCTGTGTTTTTGGGGTTTTTTTGCACAGGGGTACTGTTGATCATATATTTTCTTGAAATGTAAAATAAGCACTTCATGAACCCCGTGGTTAGAATTGCATCTGAGGCATTCCCATGTTTACCCGAGTTTTTGTTTTCAGGCTTTCTGATGTGACCAGAGTCAAATAATGGGAGTTCATGTGCTGGAGCTCAATTCATTGAGTTTTTATCTTGATGAATTTTCAATATGGGAGACATTTTTGATCCATCTGCTTATTGGCTGCAAAAGAAGAGTCCTTCCTGAGAGCAGTAGGTTTAACTGCTCACTTCAGATGCTCGCTTTGCAATGTCCAAGCTGAGCAAATTGAACTGCTGTTCACCCCTTGTGTTCTGCTCACTGACCAAAATCTTCACAGGGTCACAGAGGAAAACAATGATTTGCCTTTTCTGTCAAAGCAGATGTTCCACTGAACTCCTGCTTGGAAGAAGAGGGGAGCCCAGGGGTTCACAGTAAAAAAGCATTAGGTTAAAAGCAGATTCAAGTTTCAGGCAGTCTGAGACTCCCATAAATAACCATCCTTGGAGAGTAATGAAATTTAAGAAGATAATTAATTGACAATATCTTTTTGATACCATTGGAAAGGGCATTCACTACCAAGATACATTTCTTCTATTTAAACAGGCAGCTTTAGAAACACTACTTCATTTTATGGTGGTGTACCACAAACTCTGTCCCAAAGACACCAGAGGTAAGTTAGGGACTCACAGGACCTGTGCCTTCCCTGAGCAAGCAGGAAAATACCTCTTTGTATGTAGTGTGCTTTCAGTATGGATTAATACTGCACCTAAAATACAGCAGAGTTGTTTATGGCAATAACCTCACAAGCAGAGACCTTTTGACTGTATCAGCATAGGAAAACTCCTTTGTAACGTTCCTTCTACGTAAGACTTGTGTCATGCTCTCAAGTGAAGAGTCATCACAATTTAAAATTGCTCTACTTGTAAGAAGTGCAACTTCAGATATAAAACTTGGCACTGTTACCAACTGAATGACCAACTTTCTGAAATATAAATGCATGAATCAGTGTCCTCTGAATGTATATAAGTTTTCTTTCACTGATAAGTCAGCCCTGTAAGCACTTAGGTACGTGTGTCTGTCCTTATTGCGTAAACTTCCATGGATCTCTGAGTTACAAAAGCTCACTCAGTACAAAATTACTGACCTGATTACAGTCCTGATGTATTCTCCAAGCTGCGCAGGTCAGGTTTGATGAAAAACTGTAAGTACCAGCAAGTGTGTTTTCTTGTAATCAAATCTCTAACAGTGCATACTGCTATGTCAGCATAGTTCAGAGGGGTAAATATGCGACATTGTGACATGTGTCACAATTTTTTTAGTTTTATTTTTATTGCAAGAAGGTACAAAATGCTGAATGGGGCTGGTTTAGTTTTTATGGCACGGTCAATGAATATTTCCTCCTTTGAAAATGTTAAATTTTTTGCTATATTTCAGTTATATTTTAACTAGCATTAAATACTTCTTATTCTAGTAAGTAATTTCATCTGTTTATTTGGCTAAGTCACAACAGAGTAATGACTGTCTATATATTGCTGCTCAATTTAATACTGGTATCAGCCTTTGTTTGGAAGAATGGAGTATAAGAGAAGTGTAAAACAAAAATGTGGCTGATTTTGTTACACAGTTTTCTCCTACCCATACCTTTGTCTTACATGGAATTCCTTGTTGAGAAGAATAAAAGAATCTATAAAGCTGAATATTTGGCCCGTTATTCTTGGAATGACAGTTGTAGGACAACTGGGTAGAAGCAGGAAGACATTTTGACTCTACAGTGTATTTACCAAGCACTTTCTTTCCTCAGATATTCTCAAATTTTAGAAGTTCTTACATTAAGTATTGTAAGCATGATTTTTTTTCACCTTTTTTCCATGAGGATTATTTAGAATGCTGGAGTTCAGATAGTGTTCTATCTTTGGTCTATTTTTCCAAAGTATATTTTTCCCTGAATTACCTTTAGAAATGAAATTCCATGTGGATTCTTTGGTGCCATCAGATGAAATGCTCCATTCTCAGTATAAACTTCACTGGGGAAATATAAATTTAGGGGATATACAGTGAAATACAGTATTTCTAAACCATACAGGAGGTACTTCTCTCCCAAATTGCAAAAATGTCTGTGGTATAGTAGGCTTTGTTAGTGCATGATGTTATAGTTACTAAAAATGGTGCTAAACCTTTCTGAATGGGTTCAGAAAACAATTAGACACATCCATAGAAGTAAAATCTGTTGGGGAACTAAACAAAAAGACAGCATTTCTAACTTGGGGAACCACTCAGCTGCACATGGCTGAAATCAGAGGGAATGTTCTGGAAAATTTTCTTGCTCCTTTAGTGCTCCAGCCCACTTGCACTTGGACACTGGCTGAGGACTGGAGATCAGGCTGGATGTGGGTTTTGCTCCAAGGAAGGTACAGCAAGTCCTCTTGATTTCTTTAATGTTTAGAAATGCAGCATTAAAGACTAAGCCAGGACCTGGTCTCAGGATGTGAGTAGTCTCCTGTATTCTTTAACAGCCAGACCAAAGCATACATGGAATCATTTAGATTGGAAAAGCCCTCCAAGATCATCAAGTCCAACTGTTAACCTGGTGCTGCCAAGTCCAGCACTAAACCATGTCCCCAAGTGCCACATGCTACACTTGATCAGGTAACGTCTGGCAGCAGTTACTTTAATCATGTTTGAGTGCATTTCTAAAACATATGTAAGCTGTTATGAGGAACAGCAAAGTGTACTGCCAGGTAGGGGCAGCTTCACTGAGAAAGAATAAAGGCTGATTTGAATTAGATCACGATTCTTGTGGAGAAGAGCTAGGCTATCTCTTTAAATTAGTACTCAGGGTGTGGCCATTGTTATAAATTACATCTGAGCTGAAATTCAGGTTTCCCTGAAAATTGAACTCTCATATCTTTTACAGATCAATAGTAAACAAGAACTTAAAAAAAAAAAAAAAAAAAAGTTAAATAACATTGGCTCTCTTACAAAAAAAATAATGGATGGTATTAAAGGGTAGAAAAAAGCTGAAGAGATGTGTAAGTCAGATCAGAAGGCTCTAAGTGGAAGTGGCTTTTGTGGCCTGAATTTGTGTTTTATGTAAACAGCAGTCTGTCATCTGTCTCACAGAAATGCCAAACTTATTATAACTTGGCAAAGTTAACAGTTTTTCCTTTAAGAGGCCTAGTTTTGATAGTTTTGATACAGCACAGACACTCAAGACTGAAAGGATTGGGATTTTTATCACATCCTAAGTGAACGATTGCCCTGCTGAGAGTTAAGGCTTCATCAAGGCATGTTCAAAGCAGTAAAGTTTCTTGAACTGATTTTCACTGCATCAGATTTCCATGACTTTGAACCAAGGCTGAGAACTGTTTTATTGGAATGCATAAGAGGGAAAGTGTTGTTAAATGATTCTACCTTCACTCTTGCAACTGCAGATTCCAGGGGGATTGGGTGGAATACACGGAGAGAAGAATGCAGGAAACTCTTAACAGCCTTGGTTGATTGGGGTTGATTGGGTTAAAACCTTCCAGAATCATGTAAAATGAATCTCAAGTCAATAAAATGCTGATGGGAAAGATGATTAGTTTGAAGTACAATAAGCAGACTCTTTGTTATTTGGTTGACTCTGTAGCAAATACATATTTTTCTCAGTGGAATTGTATCAACATTCATTTTCTTTGATTTCTGGATATTGTTTTCAATTTTTTTTGAGGAGTGGCTTCACAATTTTTTTAGAAACCCCTGACTTGTTTCTGTTGGAATTTGCGTGTTCAGAAATTGGCCTTGTATCAGCACATCACCTGTTAGTTGTTAAGAGTTTAATTTTCAAAGATATGATTTCATCTCCCTGAAGACAAGGTGGACAAAGAGATTCGGTGGAACAGCAATGATTTAGCTTGCAATGTAAACGAAAAAAAAAGAAAAAAAGAGAAAAAATTATTTTGGGGATGAAGTCAGACCAATTGAATTTACTGTTTACATTGAGAAAGATTACAGCCTGGAATGCATGATAAGCTAAAGGCTTTGTTATTTAGGCTTGAGAGGAGTTTTAGTCAATAATGACCGGTAATATTTTGTTTGAAAACTAGTGATAAATGAACTAGAGCACTCTCCAGGAGTGGGAGGAGAATGCATTTCTTTTGTAACATCCAGCTCTGCAGTTTCTACTGTGCCTTTGTTCTGGCCTAATAGTAATTAGTTTCATTTTAACCATGTGTTGTGTTCTGTTCCAGAATTTGCAAGTGTTGTGAAATACCAATGTAACAATACTCAGGGCAGAGAGCAGCCCCCTGTGAAACAGGGAAATGCAAGTAGTGAATTGGGAAGTTAGTAGGGTGTCTAAGAGATGAGCAGGGTCTCTGAAAGTAAAGGATGAGGAAAACTGAAATCTGAACACTTCATCCAGGATGAGGCTTCTCTGGAGACTTCTGACACTTTTTGGTTGTGTTTGAGGAGGAAATGTCTTGAGAACAGCTTTTCCTGTGGTCTTATCTCAAGCTTAAATATGAAGATACACAACCGGTTTGCTTTTCTCCTTTAAAAAGATTTAACTGAACTTTTACAAACCTCAGCTGAAGAAACACAGTTTTGTCCAAGTGCTGAGAACAGGCTTAGACCAGTTTTCAGTACCCATATCCCAGTTCTAACTATTACCAGGAAGTTTTTCAAGTGATCTAAGTGAAAACTGCCTTGGTGATAAATTTTAAAGAAAATTTCTTAACTTTTAGGGTTTCCCACTCAACACTTCTACTTTAATAATGACTGAAAAGAAGAAAAATATTAATCATAACTATGTCTTTGAAATCAAATTGATGTGCTCACAGTACAGTCAGATTTCTGAGGCATCTTTTTTTGCTATTAAACTGCTATCCATACATGAATACATCACATGCTGGCATTGCATTCCTAATTAATTTTCTTCTCCTAATTACATAGCTGTCACACTTTTTTCTGTTTTTTTTTATATCTGTACTTAAAGCAGTAAATGTTGGTTTGCATTTTTGTTTGAAATTATTCAAAAGCACAGTAAAATCATTTGTGCAGACGGAGTTTCTCTTCATATTAAGCTGATTTCAGTATGTAGTAGTTGAAGGATACCTTCCAAATCCTATATTGAAAAACTTGGGATTTTTCTTCATTTTGTAAAAAATAGAGCTCTTCATGTTCTGTAGTTCTGTAAAGTGAGTCGTGCAGTTGTCTGCTGCCTGAGTGGTAGTGATGTAATTATTCTCTAGGGGGGAAATGCCTTGAGTAAATATATGAAACGAATGGAATAGACATTATGCAACTTCCATCCTTTTTGTGAGGCCTCATTTTTGTAAAACATTCCTGTTTTGGTCTTCTGGCTGGATAAATACAAGCTTAGTGAAACCTGATGTCATGGAAGCTCTTAACACTTTCATTTACCTCAACAATTCTAAGCAAAGCTTTTTCTCTTGACCCTGCTTGGTTGCTGGAGTTGATTTTTAAATGTCTCTTTTCTCCTACTGTGGGAAGATGGCTTTTAATGAAACAGAACTCCTCAATGACTCAAACCTTTGAACCTAGTAGAATGACACTTCCAAAGTGATGGGTTGACCTAAGAGTTCAAGTCCAATCTCAATTTTAAATACTTTTTCCCACCTACTCCTTTTTCCAGGTAAATCCATGGTTACTCTTCTGAAAGTTTGAATCAGCTCCCTTACAGAGCGATCAAGATTTTTCTCTAATTTAAAATTGATTTTAAAAATGGGCAAAACACTACTTAAATCTCCAAAATTAAACCAGCATTAAACAGATGTGAAAGTAGTGCTATCTGCAAGAAAAATCCAGGCAAGTAGTCTGAATCCTGTCTGCATCCAGAAAGTCTTCATTTCCAGCATTTCTAAGTGCTCTGATCTGTTGGATTTGGATTAGGTTTGTCTCTTGTCAGTTCTAAATCAAAAAGCTGTTGCCTGTGTTGGCTTCAGTTTGAATACCTCCTAATCTCTGGTTTTAGGTGGGATAGTCCCCCTCTGACTAGGCTTGTGTACATAGCTGAGTTTGGCAGTTCTCAGTGCTGTGGGTCTCTCTGCATGTACAAGCAATACTTGATTGTTGTTGGAGCGCTGAGGAGAAG
This sequence comes from Geospiza fortis, assembly GCF_000277835.1. NCBI lineage: Eukaryota > Metazoa > Chordata > Aves > Passeriformes > Thraupidae > Geospiza > Geospiza fortis. The sequence continues at coordinate 3,464,679 of NW_005054308.1, read as the reverse complement.
GCCAGAAGAGAAATTCCACCCTCCATGTCCTCCTCCTCTCTCCCTCTCCCTAGGCTTCTCTTTTGTGGTCCTCAACACCAGTGCAAAGCATTCCCTTCCTGAAGAGGAAGTGGGGTACCTCAACTTCCCTAAAGGACCATTAGAAAACTGTAATTTCAAAATGAGTTTCCTGTCCAAGGAAGAGGGCTTAGCACTTACAAGAACAGTTCTCCACTGTACGAGGCAGACATTTTAGTTTTATGAGGAACAAATAAAACATTCCTGTGTGCTTTACAGGCATAACACTTTCTTAGAGTCTTTAGTTCCAGAATTCCCTGTCTGCATAGCTGTGCTGATCAGTCACAGAGAGTAACACGGCCTGACTGATCAGCAGGGCTTGAAAGCAGCAGAGGTGGGGGAGCAGAGACAAACCAAAAAACAGCAAAGCCTTCCCTTGCTTTTCAGCTGGGATTAGGTCTGAGGTACAAACAGTTGCATTCCTGGTGTGAAGAGGTGGAGGTGGTAGTGTTAGTCAGTGACAGAGCCTTGCTGAGGTCGGAGGGGATGCCTGGGGTGCACTCAGGGTTTCACTGTGAGGTGATGCAGGGCTTTGCCACCACAGGCTGCAGGCAGCAAAACCTCACATGTCTGAGCTGGGCTTGCCAGAAGTATGTAAAAGGGATTATGCCACCCTAATTCACTTCTTTGGAGGTGTGGAAAGCATGGGCAGGTTGACCTTACCCTGCTAATCCGGCTTTAAAAATAAATTAAAGCAATTGTTGTCAGCATGAAATGTTGAGTTACTTTGGGGTTTAGATTTAATATTCTGCCTCATGCTGTAATAAAGTTAATTGTGTACTTTGAAGAACACAAAAATGGTGAAAACACACCAAAATCCTCAATGAAGTTGAACTGTAGAATATCCAGAAGCAGCTGAAAGTTTTCCAGTAAGCATCATAGCTTACTTGTTATGGGATTTAGGATGAAAAATAATTGGTGAATCATGTTAAATTCAGTCTAATGAGAGGCCGTAGCCTGAGCTGTATATTATTACTGAAGATTTACTGTGTCCTATGGTAGAGGCATGTGGTCACATGAACTTTGATTTTAGTCTTTTTTGTTTCCAGGTTAATGCCTTAATTCAGTTCTCTTTGCCTCTAAATCAAGCTTACAGGAGAGCTTTCATGGTGTAGTCAGTTCTTAAATGTGAAATCAATCTCATATATTACTCTAATACTCTAATGTTACAGTTTAATATTAGTGTGTAATAGATGTAAAAAAAGACATTTCCCTTTTTTTTTCCCCTCTTTTTCTCCACATGTTACCAGATATGCCAAAGGAAATCTACCAAGTGCAATAGTGAAACACAGATTGTAGAGAGGGAGATGAAAGGTTAGGTGTAATGGAGACAGCAGTAGCACATAATTGCTGAGTCTGATAAACATGCTATGTCATTTTTTTTAATTGTTCCCTAGACTTTCTTGTAATTAATTGCATCCTTGCCCAAGGTTTGTTGAGCTGCAGATAAATCAGTTAGCAGATAATGCTCTAGTCTTTCTCTTCAAAGATCCTTGCATGGTGAGAAAGTTAATCTTTCTTAATTCAATAAAAGCCATTAAATGCCTTGCTGTTAAACATTATTTTGTCAGTGCTGGAATATCTTCTAAGGAATAATTTATGAGGAGCAAACAAACATGATTCATCAATTACTTTTTCTGGTTAAAAACTTCTTCTCAGATACAGAAAAAAATCTTTAAATGAGCGTAGCAGCAGAATTTGTATTTTTAGTGTCCTAATTTGGATGTGTGCTTTCATGGTTCCCTAATGCTAAAAATGAGTCACTGAGAATAGTGTCTTTTCCAGTAATAAAAAAGTAGAAGTGATACAAGCCAGAACTCACATTTGACAGATTTGAGAAAAAGACCTATAGAATTTGTGTTTCTACTGTACTCTGTCCTCTGATAGGAGAGGGGTCCTAAGAGATGAGCACACAATAGCCTTGAGAAGAACGCTGAAAAGTGAGGAATCTGGGGAAACCGCTTCAAAAGAATAAAAAAAATAATTCCAGTTTAAAGCACAGGACTTAAGTGTGCATTTGTTCTTCAGTGATTACACATATAAAAACAAAATGATAATTTTAGAGTTAATCTATTGCAGGTATCTACAGCAGTTAGGAGTAACATGATATAAATCCCATACCTCAGGAGTAACATGATGTAATTCCCATACCTTTTTGCATGGATGCTAAATAACACATTAACTTTTCTTAATGACCACACTGTAATTAAAAGGAGCTTACTTTTTCCCCAGCGGAAATTCTGGAATTGGCTGGAAATGCTGCAAGGGACAACAAGAAGGGTCGAGTCACTCCTAGACACATCCTGTTGGCTGTAGCAAACGATGAAGAATTAAATCAGGTAAGAAAAACCTCTGCCATGTGAAGGCCAGCATTTCCTTTTAGGGCTTCTTAAATTGTCTTTTCATATAGCTGACTTGTAACTCAAGACCTCTGCTTATTGAGCAGCACACCAGGAAACACTCACTGGTATGCTGGCTGTGTAACTAACTACAGCACTCAGCTTAGTTATGTATTTCAACACTCCTAAAATGTGTAAAAATGCAATGGAGATGTAAAATGATGTTCACTAACACTATTACAACCACTTCTGTTGGACTGGGGTGTTGTCATAAATTCTTCAAGGATGCAGAGAAAATCCTGCAGATGCTGGTTTTTTGTTTGTTTTTAGTTTCCCCCTTAGACAGCTGAGGACTCAGTGGGACCTATCTTGTTCTCACTGAAGTCTGTTATAGTGACCACAGAAGAGCTCTAAACTCTTGCAAGTCTGTGTCCCTTGCAGACTTAAAGATGCCTTTAACCTGGCCATAAAATATTTGGCCTTATTATTACAGTGCTGTGGTGTCAGCCAGAGGCAGTGGCTGGGATTAATGTACCTTTGTGTGAGGTGCTGTAAAAACCCCTCTGAAAAGATACTTTTTCCAAATCTGTGTATCATGATGAAGCAGGAAAAAAATAATATTCCCCCAACCACCCTCCTTCTGGTTTGCCTGAAATTTGGTAATACTTTCCATTCATTATCCCTTTGTAAGCTTGGAGCCTCACGGAGTTGAGATTGGGGAGCACTAAATATGAATCGAAGGTGGGACTTTGATATCACTGTCTGTATCCTCCTGAATAGTGAATTAGTCCCAGTTAGATGTATAAAAATGAGTTAAAGTGGTTTTAAATACAGAATATGATGTATTTCACCTCTGCTTTTAAAGGCTTGAATAAACTGCACACTTTTGAATATTGATCTTCAACTGCATATTTTTTGAAGATAGGTATAGAGATTTGTATAAATGTTGCCCTCCATTTTGAAGTTTCTTTTTCTAATAAAAAAAAACTTTTTCATGATACAGTTGTAGGAAAATGCAGCACCTGGGACATATACTGGGTTCTTCACAGTGTGGCATCTGCTGTAGTCTCACCCCTGGACTTTGGGATCCCATTTTTCTCTCACAGGCTGCCCTGCTGGGCCCTCAGGTGTGTGCCCGGGGCTGTCTTGTCTTTCCTCATTGGGTAACAGCCTTCATGGCATGGATTCAGAGAAACAGATCTCAGGTGAGCCCTAGAGATGCTGACAGTGACAAGCATGTGTGCAAGAACACATGTTCCCTTTACAGTTAAAATCAAGTGTGTGATCAGCTCCATTTCGTGCATTTCTCATCTCTTCCTCAAGGATAATGGTGGAGAAATTCAAGGCAGTATACAAAATTTCCAGTAAATCCTCTTTTCTATTTATCAGTGAGTAAATACTGGAATTTGTCATGTACAATTTTTTTTTATTTATTTTTGATTAGCTATTGAAAGGGGTCACCATAGCCAGTGGTGGAGTGTTACCCAACATTCACCCAGAGCTGTTGGCAAAGAAGCGGGGATCAAAAGGAAAACTGGAAGCCATCATCACTCCACCCCCAGCAAAGAAGGCAAAGTCTCCATCACAGAAAAAAACTGTATCAAAGAAAACAGGTGGCAAGAAAGGAGCAAGGAAATCCAAGGTAGAGTAATGTGTTTATTTTAAACCCAAAGCTTGTCAGCAGTAGCTGCAGAGAGCTTCACACTGGGTCAGCTCTCCGTTGCATGTGTTGTTACCAATGGTGATTTCAGCCACAGTGTGAGCAGGGGAGGATGAGCTCTGCCCTCTCCCTGGTGCACCTGGAGCATGAACACACTCAGGAATGGCCCAGGTGTGCAGCACGGACACATGGGCCATAAATGCTCTGTTCTTTTTAAGAACATTCTGAGGTGGGCAGAGGGTGTTCCAGGAGACAAGAGGAAAGCGTCTGGGGGCTGTGCTGGTCATGCCTTACAGGTTTCAGTTTATAGGAGCAGGAGATCTTTCTAATGTGTACATGTGTAGCCAAGGATGTTCTTTCTTTTGCAAAGCAACTACAGTTAAGCAATAAGTTTGGCGAGTAGGAAGAAAAGTACAGGAATTTCACATGAAATGGACAAGGAATGTGAAAGTTCCCTCTGGGTGAAGCAAAGCTTCTTTATTTATCCTGTTACTGTTTACTTGGTCTCTCTTCCAATTATTTTACTCTTTTGGTTTTTTTGAGCTGTTGAATTTAGTTTTCTCCCTCAGGACACCTATTAGTTGACATTTCAAATGCAGTGCTTCCAATAACCATGCACTAATAATTCCCCTAAATCTGGAATTTTTTTGTCCTGCTTGGTTACAAAAGCAGGAAGTCTGTTGTGGGGTTCTGTTTTTCTTCCACACAATAAACTGTATTGTCTGCTTACTATATTGGTATTTGGCTAACAGTAAACTCCTAGGGAATTGAAATAAGACCCATGAAAATCTAATTTTCAAAACACTTGTGTAAAGTAAAGCATGGTTACAGCTTCTAAAAGCACAATGTACCCTTGCATCAAAGTCATTTTAGTTCTTCAGCCTCAGACTTAATTTATATACTTTGGAAAGGGACACAGTGGCTTGCTCAGTGTTCCAGGTGTCGTTTTTTTGCTTCAACATAGATATTGCTGAGGCACCAAATATTTATATGAAATCATAAGCAATAATTTTATTGAAAATGCAATTGGTACCAATTGAGTTTATAACCACAGTCTTTGTGAATTGATTTTCCTTTTCAAAATGTTTGAATCCTCCTTTTTGTTCAGTAAACCAATTAATTCCTGAAACCTGTTATTTCACTGCAGCAATAAAGTTGAAAAAAAGAAATGGTGGTTGAGGGGAACTCCTCTCTCCTCCAGCAGTTTCACTGGGAATGAAAGTAGGTGATGATGGAAAATTGTTCAGCCCATTTCTTGCAAGCAGGCAGATAGAAAGTAGATGTATTCTCTTGACACTGCTTCTAAGGACAGCCACATTACAAAGGAGAATTTCTAAAAATAAGTCTGTGAAATCTGGGAGCACCTCCCTTCACAGATAAATTTTGTTCTCTGACAAGTCAGTTCCTAGCTTACAATGAGTGTCTGCCCACACACAGAGATCTGTAATCTTTGTCCACACAAGCCATTAGAAAGCTGTTAAAAGTTTGGGGCTGTTTATATGTTTTCCTGCAACATTTAAGTCAACTGTCATCTCAAGTGTGTACTGTTGTGGGCAAGAGGAGGCGCCTGTAGATCTGCAGACGTTTGAGGTCGTTTTTCCTATTGATCCCTTCAGCTGTTATCAGGCACTTTGGTTGGACTACAGGATAAAATCCAACACCACTGTTTGTACAGGCATTTTATTGCCTGCTAAGCATTTAGTGCATGTCATATATCTTAGTGTCATTAAACTGTTTTTCTCAGAGCCTTGAGTTAACTAATTAACTGTATTTCTGGAAGAAGAAGCAGGGAGAAGTGAGCAAATCAGCCAGTGCTGACAGTACAACAGAGGGAACTCCTGCAGATGGTTTCACAGTCTTGTCCACCAAAAGCCTGTTTCTTGGCCAGAAGGTATGATCCTGCATTTTTATAAATTAATACCTATTTTTCTGTGCTGCTTAGGGAACAGTCCCCTCCTACTACCCCCTTTTCCACAAAACATCTAGGTACAATGGACATTTCCCCACTGAGCAATCAAGGAGATGTGTGATATCAGTTTTTCTCATCAAAGAAATTCTCTGAAACAACTTCTAGACCATTTTAAACAGTACATAAATAAGTCTTCATGTGACTACATAATTAAATACTTAATTAGAAGGAAAGCCTGTGTGCTTGTAATCTATCTTTTTCATAAACAACATAATTGTTACAGATAAGCATCTGCCAAAGAGATGATTCTAAGCATAAAATGTATTTTTTCCAACAGTCAGCCCACTTCATTGCTGATGTAAATGATTTACAGGTTTTTATCAAAACCTATTTTAGACATTTGTTCATAATAATGTTCTTATGCTGTGTTCTGCTTTGTGATTTACAGAAGTTAATGTTGTGTAATAATGAATTATGCTTTTATGAAAAGCTGGAGATCAACAATTCTTTTTTTCCCTGTGAATATGATTTGGGATGTGGGTTGGTTTAATACAAATACATATCTGCTTAAAGAGGATCCATTTAAAGAGATGAGTCATTAAATTAATTTGGTCTTTTATCCTGAAACCTGCCTTTAATATGTGATGCAAAATTTTCTTAAGTAAAACTGCATCTTTCTGTTATCATTCAATAATCAGATCATTGTGTTGTAAGCCATAAAAGATGAGCCATTGTCCATTGTGGAATGTAACTCCTCTGACTCATTTTTATTTCATACTGAGGTTGTTCTCCATTTATCCTCCAGTTTGTTTGCCAAGTAACATGCATGAGAGTAACATTTTTTTCAATATTTCTAATTTTCCACATTTAATTTCACAGCTACAGCTAGGTGGCTGGTTTGGTAGAGTTGGTTTTTATTTTACTCCTATTAAGGGGGTAGTTTTTCAAAAACATTGTGATGACTAAATTAGAACCCAAAATTTATAGTCTACATTACTGTTTCAAGAAAACAAGTAACATCAGACCTCTGGAGCTGATTTTGAGCTCATTTTAGTTATCAAACCTGTAATAAGACCTGTGTTGTGTTCCAGCAAGACTGACCCAGCAAATCAGTGGGGCTTTGCTGTTGGGATCAGTGGAAGAAAATCATGAGCTCCAGGACGGCTTTAAGCTGTGGTGGGCAAAGCCAGTGTCTGTTGTACAGCTTCCCAGTGAGTCCCAATACTGGGGAATGGACTTTCTGGCTTTCTCATTCACTTGAGTCCAGCCCCCTGAGGAAATTACTGGTGTGACACATCCATCCCTGCACTGGCTCCTTGTCAGTTAGCCCTGCACAGAGAGGGACCAGGTGTCAGTATTTTGTTGTAACACATAATGAAAAGAGAAATTAAAAGAAAATGCAAACCTTTTTGTCTCCTGTGAGGGAACACTCCAAATCAAACAGATCATGTTCTGAGGGTTAGAGAAGGCATTTGAAGAATTGCTGCAGAGATCAATCAGTCAGGATCTTTCAAGCCTTCTATGTCATTCTTGAACACCTTTCCAGCACATCTGTTTGGTTGACAAAACCATTATCTGCCAGATCAGAAAATCCTTTGCTAAATGCAGAGAAGGAAGAAAACAATCTTGGTTTTGATATCACACCATTCATAAGTGTTTAATGGAAAAAATGTTTTTCTTAGCTCCATGTTTATGGAAGGGAAGGAACTTATTTGCAAGAGCAGCTCTTCATCCTTCTAATAACCCTAAATTTAATTTGATGCAAAAACCAAAAATGAGAATGTTGTAAACCTGGGTATTGTTCAGTTTTTAAAATTACAGTTATTGCATTAAATGTTTAGGTAACTGCTGACATTCAGCTGGAAATTCTCAGAGGTCATGAAATGGCAAAGAATCCTTCAGTTATACCTGTAGAAGTTTATTAGTGCCACATTAATTATTAAAATCTAGTTAATAAATATGTAAATGATTGCACATCCACAAGTGAATCCCAGTGGAAATGTGGCATTGTGCACATTGAGTAGTTTGTTTTTCCTGAGAGTATTACAAAGTAGAGGCAGAGTTGTAGGAACTCAAACCTAAGCTATAAGGTTTGGACTTTCCGAGATCTCAGCTTTTGGTCTGCACTAGGCATCTTCAGTTTTCAGTATAAAACTCATACCAGAAAACGCTTCAAGACTTTTAAGGTAATTTTGTCTGAAATTAGAAATGCCAGGCTTGGCTTAGAAAATATTCATAGATGTGCTAAGTGCCATCTGCATTTTATCTAACTAATATTTAATTGAAATGTTACCTCAAGTTATGTCCATTCTTTGTTGCACATGTATATGCAAGTTGTGTCTATTTATTTTGTTTAAAGTGGCCCTTTAGGGGATCACTTCTGCCTAATACATGCTTCATACTGTTGGGTAGTGAAATTGAGCAATTACTCATTGGTGGATTTAATTCCACAGAAAAAATTCTGATTAATTTTTTATTTGTTTTTGGCAATTGGATAGCTAACACTGCATTGAGCAGTAAATGCAGAATTTAGTAAAGTAATACTTAGCTGCCAACACATGCTATCAGTCATGGGCAGCTTTTTAAGCATTTTCTTGTTGTTGCTAAATTGAAACTTTAATTACCAGCTGGCTGTTATGTAAATCCCGTATATGAGTAGGCTCAGGGATGGATTTAAGGTCCAAAACAAAAACAGTCTGCAGCTGATAGATCTGGGGTGAAAACTTGTAGAGCACAGAATTAGGAATCAAAAAAATCACTTACAGAATGAGCAAAATATGTTTAGGAACATACTATAATCTCCACAAAACAGTCGCGTTGTGTGCATGTGTTTTGCTGTTGTTTTTTTTTAATTTAAAATTCATTAAGTTTTTTTAACATTTTGGTTTGGTTTGATTTGATTTGACTGGTTTTTTAAACAGCAGTTGCTTGTAGTCAAACTCAAGACTCAAACTCCAGTATGAATAACTCACCACGTGTGAAGTATTAAAGGATTCCAAGCTATTTGGAAAGGAAGCTTTCTTAGATTTTATTGCAAATTCCCGAACAGACACATACTTAAAACAGGGCTGAATTACACTCATTTTTAGTCAGTCACCCTAGTTTGAGGTAACATAGTTTACTCAAGCAACATATGCAAATTATATGAAATTGCAGCCTTTTAAAAAGAGAAAGAAGGTCAATTCATAGAATCAAATTAATGAAATGGAAATATTTTTTTCAGAAAATTTAAATATAGGGATGGTGGCCTCCTTAAATGTCCCATTCACTTGTATGGGTTTCATGGACTGGCTCATACTCCCTGTTAATAAATTAACATACACAAAGAAATTATTTGAAGAGTTAACTTTAAGAACGTGGGCTACAACAAACAAGAGATAAAATTCTGATATGGATGATATAAAGTGCCATGCCTGAAGATGAGTGTTATGCTTTGTAGGCTGAGGGCTTTGGATTAAAAGGAAAGCCTGGCCTAACTGCAGCTGATTGCAGGAATTGCATAAATGAATGAGAGCTTTCTCCTTCATGGTTGCTCTCCATATCACCCAAACAGCTACTGGAAAAATAATTTAAAATACATACTGTAAACTCAGGCATTGGTTATGCTGTAGATAATGTGTTTCCCCAAATGAAAAAGTCTGGAAAATCTTTTGCACTTTTAAAGTATTTAAAGTTTGTCAGTAGTAAACATGGGTCCTGTGAAATCAGACTTCCAACAGAAGCTATGAAGCAGTGTCAAACCTGCTCAAACCCCGGTTAGAAACTTCCCATACCTGCAGTTTTGACCTTTGCCAAGTTTAGCATTCCCATTAGGTTGCATCAAGTTTTAGAGCTGGTTTTATGTTGTGGGTCGCATCTTATGAGGAGACCCCCAAACTGTCTCTTAAGAACACATAGTGCAGATGTGAGGTCAGTCTCTAGAGCTCTGTGCTGCCTCCCACAATTCCCTGTGTGCCTCAGGAGAGGAGAAATCTTCCTGTGATTTCAGGAGAAATCCTCCTGATTTAGAACAAGAAAGAAATTGAAGACATTCTTGAAATATATGGGAGTACTTAGAGGAGTAAATAAGCATTAATGGGTGGGTTTAAAAATCTCTGCTTTCAGAAGGGACAAAAGGAAGTAAAGCAAACAAAATAAAAACTAGAAGCTATAAGCACGTAATATCATGTGCCTGCTTATGGTACCTCACCAGACTTTCCCAAAGGCTGCAGAACTATAATGAGGACTGAAGTGCTGTAATACAGAATATGGTGACCTCTGATAAGGAAAGAAAAAAACCACATCCCCTTGTTGGGATGGAGGAATTGCTGGAGACAAGTGTCTGCTTTCTCAGAGATAGGCTCCTGTTTGCTGGCTTAAATAAGGAGCAACAGCAGCTTTGATCCTGTTTCAGTGCAGAATAGTCCCAGCACATCCCTGTAATTGATGCTTAAGGGATGCTTAGGGTGTCCTTCATCTCTGTACTTGGGGAAGAAACAAATACCCTCATTTGATGGCAAAATTGGAATCACAGAATAGTTTGGAAGGACCTTAAAGTTCATCTCAATCCAACCCCCTGCCATGGGCAGGGACAGCTTCCACCAGACCAGGTTGCTCCAAGCCCCATCCAACCTGACGTTGAACACTTCCAGGGACTGGGCAGCCACAGCTTCTCTGGACAACCTCTGCCAGGGCCTCAGCATCCTCACAGGGAAGAATTTCTTCCTAATATCTAATCTTAACCTCCCCTCCTTCAGTTTATGGCCATTCCCCTTGTCCTGTCACTCCATGCCCTTGTGAAAAGTCCCTATCCAGACTTCTTGTAAGCTCTTTTTAGATAGTGGATAATAATAAGAATCCCAAATAATGATCAGTGTAAAACCAAAATAGAGCTTACTAGTTGGTACATTCATGTTCTCCCAGTATGAACAATGTTTGAGTCTTGTGTTTGAATTTTTTTGGGCTAATATCCCTTGATGACCTGCCTTTTATTTTGCATATTTGTTTGCAGTGATGCTATCTCCATCTGTGTTGCAAAGCTCACTTTTCTGCAGCTTCTCTGTGATTTCCCAGCTGTCCTGTTATTTCCCACCTCATGCTTTTCTTTTCAGCTGAACCTTATTCACAGTGAAATCAGTAATTTAGCCGGCTTCGAGGTGGAGGCCATTATCAATCCTACCAATGCTGACATTGACCTTAAAGATGACCTAGGTAAATGGGGCATGGGTTGACACAACTAACGGTCACATGGAAATTATGGAACCCAGAATTTACTCTCTAGGGCTTCATACCTTTAATCAGAGCAGAAATTCAAATCTTGCAGGTCCTGCTTTGTTGAAGAACTATATTCAAAGCACTTTTTGAGCAATTCTGAACACTTGCAGCTATTGCTAGTCTTCAAGCTGATTTCAGTTCAAAAATTTTAAATTCTTTTCCATAATGATCATATGTGACTGTTAGCTATTTTGGGGGGTTTCTTATTTGAATACTTCAAGGACTAAAATACTTTTTTGTCAGGTTTTTCTCAAAATAAGCAGTTTCTCCATTCTACCTGCAATCTCAGGGGTTTTATTTCAATATTTAGAGTAGGCTTAAAAATTTTGGTAAGGGCTTATTACTTCATTAGCTGTCCCCAAATCTTCCATACCTTGATTTGATGTTTATTTCAGTCAATAATTTGTTTCCATTGTGTTTCAATTCTTCCCTGTCACTTTTACATTCAGCTGGAAACAAATACTGGCATTACCCCAAGAGTGAACTATCATGGGTGGAGAATCACTTTTGAAGCTTTTCTCTTGTTTGATAAGAAATCCAAAAACTCCTTCTTTAATAGAAGTTTATTCTTCAACAAAACAAAAATTGCCTTTATTGCATTATGTACTGCATTCCCTTCTTATTTGAGTAGACCTGCTGCTGTCTTTTTTTGAAACTTCCTTAATGGAATACAACTCATAATTCTAATACTGCTGCATTTCCCATGGGAATGTAGACAAGTAACTTCACAAGAAAAAAGGTCTAAGAAGGCTAATTTTTATATCAGCCTTTCTTAGAAATACATATATTTCTGCAAGTGTCTTAGCAATTCCAGCATATAATTAAAAGATATGCCTTACTTTGAAACTATACAAACAATTTGTATTTTTTAAAGCAAATTCTGTACAACCCTGGCTGCAAATACATAGTTTCCTGCATGTGAAGGAAACTGGCATTTTTAGAAACAAAATGATGAATGGCTTTACATATGAAAATCAGTGGCTGTCAGCTTATTAGTGCTGACAAAATGGAGAAACTAATTATTTTGTTTGTCTTGATGATCCTGAATTTCTCTTTTTTAAACAGATTCCATATTTTAATGTCATGCTCTGTGGGGAACTGGTTGTTCTAGGTTTCTGCAAAGTGAAATGGGGCATTAGCTGATTTTAAAACTTTGGAAATGATCTCATGTCTTGTCATTTTAACATTTATTTGATCATGTCATACTCAAAATTCCTCCTCCTGCTCCCTACACCCCTTTCTCTACACACACCTGCACACACAACTCAGCATACTCCTTTGGCGCAAGGTTTGGAGATGTAAAGGTAGGAAAATATGGACGTTGGTACATGTGTAAATGTAGAGCCTGTGCTGGGTCTCTGTCCAACGTGGTTGATATACATCTGTTTACCTGTTGTAGTTGCAAGTTGTACAGGCTGACATTGCCACGATCGACAGTGATGCTGTCGTTCACCCGACAAACTCTGACTTCTACACCGGTGGTGAAGTAGGTAATGGCAAGTTCAGTGCTGCAGTTCGTATGTGTGTGCATGGTCAGCAGCCACCAGCTTGTTGTAGCTATGCAGATCTGCATTCATTTCTCACTTCCAGCAGTCCCCACTGATCCTAACAAGAAATGAACAATTACAAATCTAGTGGGCATTTTTGGTTTTTGTTGCCAAATCAGCCTTTCAGAAGTAACCATGGAGTGCACCACCAAAACTGAAGTGCAGGAACAGTGCGTTAAATGCAGGCACGTGACCAAGGAAAATTAATTACAACACTGTCGGTTTGACATGTTAAGTGCCTGGTTTGAATGCAGTTTGAGTCTTGATCTTTAGATTTTAACCAGTTCCAGTGCACCTTCTCCATGCCAAGTTTCAGATGTTCATATATGGATTCACAGCCTGGATCTAACTTATTTGGAAAATACAAGATTAAGATTATCCTTACGGACCGATGACCTTCCTAGGCCTGCTCCACAGTCCTCACACCCACAAGCCCAGGCTAGGGCTGCACACACATCAGTCACCTGAGCTACAAGGATGAGAGAAGGCATGGCAGGAAACAGGACAGACCTCTTAATTCAGCCATCTTAACTGTCCCTTGAGTAACTCTTCTCCTAGCCCTTCTCTTACCCCTCTCATACACAGAATTTTGAAGGATTTTATAAAAGGATAGGAGTACTTTGATTGAACTGCCTTGGTAATTTGAGAAGGCAAATTAGAACTTGGACCAAATGTAGAAGTTGCTGGCAGTGCTTAAGAACAAGTCAGCTGATCCCAGCCTCTGTTCTGCATCTCATCTTGACCTCACCATTGCTGTGAGAAAGGGCTCCCCCCATGCCTGAGGCTTTGTTTTCAGTACTGACTTGGAGGGACACACATCCTGCACCACCTGTTTTTTCTGAAAGGGCTGTATTCTGAGTAACAAGCAGAGAAATATAGCTCTGGTTGACCTGCTGAGGCAGAAGCACTGTGACTTTGCTGGCTAAATAATATGCAGAGTGTCATAGTAGTCTGTACCTGAAGAATATGCTTCCAAAGTCTGTCAGACCCATTTAGCCAATGTGCCTGTCTCCTACCCTGTGACAAAGAAATGCTTTGCTACTCTGCAGAGAAAATTGTCTCTTGAAGTTGGACTGCTCATTCCTTAGTGTAGGTTCCTGTTGCCTCTGACTGCTGTAAGAAAGAATAGAAGTGCACAAATGCTTAGCTTCCAATGATTAACTTTTACCCATCTAAATTTTTTTTTTTTGTTGTTGGTTTTTTTCCCTAACAATTTAAGTGTACTGGGGGCTTATCCTGAGAATTTTAGAGCCTAAATTTCTGCTAACGCTGTTTTCAACACTGATACCAATGCCTGCTTGGAAAGCATGAGATAATGATCTTATTCTCATGGGAGTGACACATATTTATGCTTGTGAGCAAATAAGCTACTAACCTTGAAGCTGTGAAGCAAGACTTCCCTCAAGAAACTTGCTAGTGTAGTGGAAAATAGTTAAATACAGTCTGTCCTTTACCAGATTAAGCTAATTTACAACATAGATGTCAAGTATGAATTCAATATAAACCCTCACTATTAATCAGAAGAAGAGCATAATTGAGGAGTAAATGCAGAATATTTCACTCATTCATACCAAATACTACTTTTTCTCTTCTTTGTACCAGATCTGCAAGAAGAGAGCTCAGTGGAACAAACTTACATGGTTGTTCATTGCTTTTAATTATAAATTAATTCCCACTAGAAGGGAAAAAGCTGGTCCTTCTGGATTGAATTAAACCAAACTAGGCTAAATTCCATTAAATGTACAACAGCTCTGCAATGGCAAAGAAATGACCTACTTAATAGAACTTTGCTGTTCCTAGGTTCTGCACAAGGCTTAATTATGTTTCCCCTTGAAACAAGAGAAATTAAGAATTATGAATGTCATGGTTTTAGGACTGATCAGAGTCCGTGGACTCATGGGGAATATAACGGCACATATATAAATATAAATAGGAATGATATGGAAATATATACAACAAAAATATAACTAGAATGGAAGGCTGTTTCATTCCCTCCCCATCCCCTCTCAGTCAGAGTGATTTTATAAGACCCTGGAGTCAGTCACATCTGCTGGATGGGCTCAGCAAAGGGCACGGGGTGTTGTGTTTTACTCACTGCCTTTGAAGGGCAGAGTGCTTCCAAGCACCTGAGTGCTGCTCTGGGTCTCCTTTCCCAGCACACTCCTAAGACACCTTGCTGCTACCAATAAAGCCATTACTGTCTTTTCTAAAAGATTTGTAAGGTGATCTTCCCACTCAGTTGCACTGGGATAGGCAACTTTAAGTTCAGGAAATCCTTAGGAGTTTGGCTGATGTATTTATATTTAAAAGCTTAAATGAGCACAAACAGCAAATTACACTCTGACCTACACAGTCTGACCTTGCAGTTCAGTTTTTGGCAAACCCTGTTGTGAACTGGTTATGAAAAAGCCAAAGAAAAGGCATAGCTTTTTTTAATTGTCCTCAGCTTTTGTACCCCACAAGCAATAAACTTCCACTAACAAAATAGACTCAGGGTCACAGAGTCAGTTTTTGAATGGAAAACAAATGCATTGTTTTCAGCTTTTCAGTTTGGAAGAAATTTAGCAAAACCAAACAAAAGCATCTTGCAGTCTTCTTGGTTTCTAGAGCTATATAACCTGATTTAGTAACTGGAATCTTGGAGGAGGGACTCTGCTTCCTGGAGCATATAGTATGTGCACTTCCATCAGAAATTGCATTTTTTTTCTTTCTTCGTCAGTGGAAGTAAGGGGTGTCACCAAATAAATGTCTAGATCTTTAGAGATCCTAGTTCTGAACTTCTGGAAATCAGTTTTCAAAGCAATATCTCAAATCAGAGCCTTTATGATATCACTGCTTTTTATTTATCTACCTTTATAATTAATATGCACAGTGCAAAATTATGTGGGATGCTTATGTAGTTAGGAAAATGCTTTCTTGGGCTGTTTTTTCTTTCATTAATATTTCAAACTAGAGCTGCAAAATAAGATCTAAACCATTTAGTGATGGACTGCCTTTGTAAACAGCATACCTTTTGGTTGCCCTGACACACTGCACAGCTCTTCTCCTCCCAGAATAACTTTGTCCAGCTCCTTAGTTGTAGTTAGAGAAGTTCATTGGAGGAATGTGTTCCTTAGAGATTCTCCTTATTTCTGAGGCTCTTCCTCTTGGTTAAAGGTGGCTCAACAAGCTGGGCAGTTACCAAGTAAAGCAGCCCGCTGCACTCACGAGACTGTTTCATTCCTGGGGCCACCTGTTGGGGTCAGGGACCAAGATCAGGTGAGTTTCAAATTCTTATTGTGGCAAATGGCTCTTTAAAACAATTTGTAAGAGAAGAGGGGAAATGAATCCTAGGGGAAGGAATTACAAACCTTCAACCACTGTTGAGCTAGCACATTCTTCTGGAACATTTCACACTAAGAGATGCTCATGAGAAGGAAGGAGGTAGGGATGTCATGTCAGACGTTTCTTTACAGTAAATTCAAGTCTGAGAATGTTAGCAAGGGATACCAGTGTGAGGTTTTTGGGTTCTTAGGGTTGTCTTTTTGTTCTTTCTGTTGTTGTTGTTGTTGTTTTTAATGACTAGCTAATTCTCAAGTCCCAAAAGGTTTAGATCTTACTTTGCAGTCCCCAAAAAATGTTTGGGCAGAAAACTCTAGAGTGATGTAACAAAAGCAAATGATGAGTTACAAGTCTGCTGAGATCAGAAGAGTAAACTAACAATTCTCTGTTCAGGGAGCACTTTGGAAAAGAAAGGTGGCAAGGAGTTTGTGGAAGCCGTCATTGAGCTCCGCAAAAAGAACGGGCCGTTGGACATAGCCGGAGGTGAGGCTGCGCTTCGGGACCCCCGCCCAGAGAGAGCCCTGTGGGAGCCTGCAGGGCTTGGCTCAGCCAGCCCAGCTCTCCCTGCAGCACTGCTGGGCTCTGCTGTCTGCAGGCAGCTCCCAAGGGCTGTGTGTTTGTATTCTCCACAGTTAAACTGCACACACTGCATCTTAAGTAACCTTTACCTAAGCACCTGGGAATGGGCAGTGCTGTAGAGTTACAGTAGAGCCAGGCTGTTCACAGGTACGTGCATGCACACTCAGTGTTGATCATTAAGGGCACAGTTCAGAAAAGCAATTAATGAGATGCTTATTTTTGAGTCCAACTCTGTTACAAACATCTGCTTTGCTGAAATGCCTCTGACTTTCACTGAACTTAAGCATGTGCCTAAAGTTCAGCATCTGCTTGGGTACTTAGTTTAATCAGTGCCAAAATCATCACTATAAAAGCTTATGACTTTTTGATGCCTAGTTATCAAAATTTATGTAATCTCAGAGAAAAATCTACTATGTGAGTAATAAAGTTTGATAATGGCAATATATAATTTTACACCATCTGTGAAATTGCTGATCCATGTTGTTCATATAGGAGGCTGATTCTGCCATCTGTGTTTATGCTATAAAAATAAATACAGTGTGCACAGTTTTGTAAACGAATCCTAACTACAGCCGAAGGGGAGATGTAAGAATTCAGCTCTGACAGGAAAAATTACAACTGTTTACTTCTGGAGCTTAATACTTTGGGGGTTTCTCCCTTGCTTTTTAAAAATTTTAATAAGTTTTTCTTGGAATTTTTGTTCTGCAAAAATATGCAGAATCAATTACTCACTTTTTTCTTTTTACTAACTTCAGTAGAAGATTGCTTACCAGCCCAGACCAAACTGCTCCAAATAGGTGGCAAGTTGAAAAGAAAAGTTTCTTTTTCTCAGCTGTTAGTGCATCCCTCAGGTCTGGGGGTTGCTCCAGTCTTACTCCAGGGCAGCTCTGCACTGCACTAGGATAAACTGGCTGTTAGGGACTTGTTGAAGGACTCCAGAACAGAGCTAATACATCAATTTTTCAATCCTAAATGTACCCAGGGTTCAGATTTCTCAATTCTATGGGCATCCCTTTAATCTACCCATAACCAGAATGCTTATCTGGAATGTGATTAGCACAGAATAAGTCCATAGTTGGCTTTATCTTTCTTACTTCCCATTTCAATGCATTTGCATTTGAAGTAAAGGACAGCTGCTCTTGGTAATGAACAGTTGTCCTCATCAGAATCCTAATGAGTTAATTAATAACTACCCTGGAAAACACTCCCTGAGAAATATTAAAGTTGGTCATGTGTATCAATACAGTATTTTATTCTCTCAGGCTGAGGATGATATCCACATTTCACATCTGACTAGAGATATGTCAGCCGCTTTTAATAGATTTTTTTTGGATTTATGATGTATTCTGAATCTGCCAACATTTTAGTTGCACATTATGACAAATTAACATTGCCTAACATTGAGGCTATTCAACATGTTGGGACTCTGCAAAGCCATAAGAACATAAATGCTTGTGCTTCCATCGTCCTTCAAAACGTTCTGGTTAACCCCTGGTCAGGATCCATATGACAAAGTCTATTTTCTCTTTCCTGCAGCAGCCACGAGATAGTATCCATATGTGATGATCATGTGCCAAGAGTTACCTCTACTATACTTAAATAGCAAAATGCCTCATAAACATTCCAGAATGGAATAGAGGATTTCTATAAGCATCTCTGTAAACCTGATTTTTTAATTTTTTAAAAAACTTGTTGGTATTTTTATTATGGTTTGTGAAGACATAAGTTACCATTTTATACCAACACTTTTGTGGGGTATTTTAGAGGCTGACTCTGTGAAGGCTCACTGTATGATCTTGTGAGATTTCACATAGATATTTTTCTTCCCTCAGCTTGTGATTAGGGTGGCTTGCTTCCCCCCACCTTTTTTTTTTTTAACAAACCAAAGTTACAACTTTTTATTTGCAACCACAGCCCAGTGAGTTCAGAAATGACAGAGATCCTCCTCCCCTGGCTTCTGGCAGGCAGAGCACAGTCTGTTGTTGCTCTGTGATGGGAAGTGGTGAACCCAGAACGTGTTCCCCTGCAGAGAAGGAGGCCTCTCATCTGGAGAATCCCTGCCTGTCAGCAGTTTGTAGGCAGGGTCTGCTGCATCTTCTTAGTCCCCACAGGTCCGTGGTGATGTTGTGCTGATAAGATATGATTAGCATGGTAAAAATTCTTTTTCATTTCTTTGTACATACAAGGCTTGGCCTGTTGTTACACAAACAATGTGAATCAAACACTGCAAATCTGTAAATGCATCCTCTACACCCCTCTGTCAAGAATGTGATGAAAGAGAGAAACTAAGCCCAGCATTGTTCAAGTGATCTTGTATGACCCATACACAGAAAAGCCAAAATAAGGCCAGGCCCAAAGTCTTGAAATCACACAAAATGTCTTCATTATAGCTATTCAGAGACAAAGCTGGAAATAAAGCCAGAATCTTAATTCACCTCTTTTTCATTCTTCCTTTGGGGTTTGCAGAGCACTAGTAGCTCTGAACTGCTCCAGTTTGGGCTGGGGTATGATCAGAAGCCAGCTGAACACTCTGTACATTTAGCAGGAGTAGCTGAAGGTCACCAGAGTGTAACTCCTTGTGCCTGTCCAGCATCCTGGTATTTACTGCAGTTAACCCAGCCAGAGCAAGACCATCCCTTGTCTGGGTTTGGGTTCTAACAGATACTGCCCTCCTCCTTACCCAATCCTAAGTATAAATGTGCTTTCTTTGATGTCAGCCACGAATTCTTGCTCTCTCTCAAATAAGCTGAATCCTAGCTATGATTTATAAATTATCACAGCAAAATGCAGCTGGAAATGGAAAACACAAAGTCTCTGTAATCATGTTATATTTTAAGGCTGTGTGATTTGTGATTTATAATCTAAAACATTCTTAGGGGCTAAGGGAATGTCTGTTAATTGTTTGCTATTTTAATCACATGTACACTCCTTTAATCCTAAAGAGAGGAAGGTAATTATGTTTCATTTTCAATTCTTCCTAGCTGTTGTCAGTGCTGGCCATGGACTGCCTGCAAAATTTGTGATCCACTGTAATAGCCCAGGTTGGGGCTCAGACAAATGTGAGGAGCTGCTGGAAAAGACAGTGAAGAACTGCCTGGCTCTGGCTGATGAAAAGAAGCTGAAATCAATTGCATTTCCTTCCATTGGCAGTGGCAGGTAAGTATCAGGCAAACCTGATGCCAAATAGGTCACATTCTCCAAGTGCCATCTGGTGTTCCAGTCCCTTCCCATGTACAAAACACATTGCTACAATGCTGGCTTTTTTCTTCTTGTTTCAATCAGTTCCCTAGAAGAAGAGTTTCTTCTAGGTTAGTTCAGGCAGTGCTTGGAGCCTGCAGTGTTTTCCTAAGTAGTAGTTTAGTGTTGGCAGATCTCATAGTGATCCCTGCAAATCTTAAAGCATGCAAATGGGATAAAGACCATAAAATGAACTTTAAAGAGAATGTTAAAAGAATTCTTTCAGACAATCAATTCATTCATATAAATTGGAGATGTGGAAAAGAACATGAAGAAAAGGGGTCTCTTTTGCCTGATTTTAGTGCATAATGAAACTTACCTGTCTTACAATGGCCAGAAGACATGGCTTAGTGTTTGTTTAAGCAGCAAACCTAAAGTGCCTTGATTCTCAGGATTTGCAGAGTCACTTCAAGCTTTCATCCAAAATCCATAAGCTGAATTCCATAGAGTTTACATCATGGAACTATTTCATTAAAAAAAAAAAAAAGACCTTAAAAACCCTTGCCAAGGTCTTTGAAAGCCTCAGTCTAAAAGTTCAGGTCCTCTGGCTCTGTGTGCTCAGTGCCTTTGAAAGTCAGATCATGTTCTTAAGAGTCTCAGTCCAGACTGACTGCACCTTTAGTCTGAGGCTCCTGGGTTTGGGATGCAGAGGGAGGTTGGGAACACCTGGCCCTCACTGATGGCTCAGTAGGAAGACCAAGAGCCAAATCTAGGCTGAATTACACAGTTGTGTCTCTTAACCCTGAACAACTGACCCTCTTGAGTTTGCCACAAAAGAAGTTGGCTGGTGTACAACAAGAATATTCTTCCCATTGTGCTGTTTTGCAACACTAGATTAATTCTTGCATATTCTGTGGACTAAGGCAGAAAACAGTGTTTGAGGTTTTGGGTGAGTGACAAGAAATAAATGTTTCATTAGGATGCTAAATTTAAGCAACTTGCATCATAGAAATCTCCAGCTAAGGGTAATTTGCATAGGTGTCATTTTAAGGAGATAACTGGAGCAAACTTTGCAGAACAGTAGAGAAATAAAGCACTGGGCTCATAGTAACTTACTGGATTAGCTGTCAGGGTCACAGGCTGGTCAGTACAAGGAGAAGCTCTGAATCACTGTTTGGGAGAAATTCTATTCCTCCATGGAATAATGTGGAGAGTGCAGAGTGTCTGTGGAATTGGTTATGTAAAAGTGGGACCATGTAAAGTATCTTCCACACAGCCCTGTCTTTTCTGGATAGCTCCCAGCAAAGAACCATTCCCAGCCCTTGTTGTGAAGTAGGTGATTGGTACTGGAAGATGATGAAGCCTTGAACAATCCTCAGGCTTCATATTCTGTTCTGAAATTTGGTTACTGACAGGCAGGATCTGGGGCAAGTCCTCTCTTTGGCATATACATGTTATTCTTACTTGAGCCAGTTAAAGTGGTGCTTTTAAAAGATGGAGAGGAATCAAAAGGTCTTGAGTAATATGTTAGGTTATGTATTTTTCCTTTTTTTTCCCCGCTTAATTAGAGATACTCAAGCGTAAGTTAATTTTGGAGAGAACATAATATATTCTGACAATACTCTCTACTTGTTTTTATGAAGTCAAAAGCATTAAAAAAGAAAAAAGTAAAACTTTAAAAGATAACAAATGCCAAAGACACCGCATGTATGCAGCTGTTGTAGTACAGGCATCTGTCAAGCAGACATCACCCAATAAACCCACATAAACAGTTTCATTCTCTTTTATAGTTGAGGAATGGGATTACATGAGGGCAGTTCAAATAAATCACGAGGGGAAATAAAATAGCATACTTGTAGCATTCATTGGGCCAGATGCTCAGCTACAGCCAACTTATGGGAAGCACAACTTGGGTTCTGTTCAGAGGTAGCCTGGAGTTCAGTCTGGTAGGGCCAGCAGGAGAAAAGGGAAAGGAGAGTTAGGGATTGAACATGAACTCATCCTCTGAGAAGGGATTTCATTCTGATGCTCTGACTTTGATCTGAGTTGACACTGGTTTGGCTAAGGTCCCAGACTGCCTTTTCACAAGAATTTAACTCAGACCCATAGATCAATGCATGAGGCTTCTGTTTCTTGCAGCCCACACATGGCCATCAGGCCAGCACCTTCCTGCTGATTTTTCTGCTCTCTTGTTTCTTGTGTGAGAGGTGTCCTGAGCAATGGATTGTTCTCAGCTTGCCTGGCACTGTGCCTTCCTTTCACCAGGCCACTCTTCTTTCATGTGCCCTGATGTGACCAGCCTGCCAGAACACTTGGAAGTTGTGTGACTTCAGAGGCCCCTGAGAGCAGTTCAGAAATAGTGTATGTCCCTGGTTTGATGCTGTCCTGCATGACAGCTCAAGAACAAAGTTCCTGGAAGATCTCTTCACTGTATGCCAGGATGCAACACTCATAAATAACCTACAAGTGCCCAGGTGTGGAAGCTGCTCACTCCTAAGCAGCTCCTGTGTCAAAACTGTTCTCAGTTGATTAACTTCTCACACAGCTGATTATCCCTGACCCCAGCTCATTTGGCTTTGGAGTAGTACAAGCTTTGCTCACAATGCTTTTTCCTTTTTTTTTTTTTCCTTCTTCAATAGAAGAAAAAATCAGGCATTTTCAAAAAAGAAAAAGTAGTGTAAGCTATTTCATGCCATCGTTTTTGAAATACCACAAACATTATCTTCAAGACAGCACATATAATATCACATTACAGGCAGGACTGACATGGAATTGCTCTCTGAAAATGTTTTTTGATAAGGCAATGTGCAGCAAGTGGGCCATGACACAGGCAGTTGCCCTTCACATTTGGTGTGTTGCAGCAGAAAATAAGAGGGAGATTACAACAGCATTTTACTACCAGTGTGGTGCTTCAGCGAGCAAGTGCTGAGAAATGTTCACCTGTTAGTGCCAGAGGTGGATTTAGCCCAGCTTCCTTGAACTGCTCAGGAAATGCTGAGAAACTCATCCATCTGTGTAATCTGTAAATTATTTGTAGTATTAATAGTACACACTTTATAATGGGGAGTATTAACTACCAGGTATCTGTAAGTGCACGTCAAGGAACCAGGTGATGTTCAACAGGCTCTTTCAAGTTCTTTTTGGGTGCTACTCCTAAGAGAGTGGTCATGTCCCATCACCTTCAGACTGACTATGGAGTGCACATCATTGAGGCTGGGGGAGGGCTCAGAATTTGGCAGGGTAAACACACCTGATCTGGGTGAGTAACAGTACTTCAGGAGTAACACAGCAACAAAGTTCAGGCCATGTTCCAAGCAGTTACCAGGTGTAATTCCAGGAGTTTGCCATGATCTATAAAATTCAGATCAAAAAGTTCAGGTCATAGCTCTGTTCAGATCATTCTACTTGTGCTTGACTTGTTTTAAGAATAGATGAATCTTTCAGACAAGGATTCCTAGATAAAAATGTGAAGAAGTTTTAAGAAAGGTTGTCAGGTTAGGTCCTGTTAAATCCTGTGCTTAGTTACCATTAGTAGTGGTAAAACCATATTGTACTTTGGGGTTTTTTTATGTTTCATATTCTATATCGAGTTCTCTGTCCCTTTTTACTTTTCTTTAACAGTTGCTCTGCTTTCAGGATAGGTTTAATTTTGCAGCTCTGACACATACACTGCTTTCCAGAACACAGCAGGCTCTTGGTTTACCTACCTGTTAAATAAGAATAATTGAGCCATCAGGTATCATGAGGTTCAACCCAACAGTGTGTGTAGACTCTGTATTCATATTTTAGGAATGTTTTTCTTCTGTTTGAGCATTTTAAGTCTTGCCTAAATCAACAACTTCTAATTCACACTGTAAGCACTGGCTTTGCAGCTTTATTTGCTGTGAGGTGTTGGAGAAAAGCTGGAGCCTTCCCTGGGAGGTTAAACCATCAAAAGTTGGTTCAGCAAGTTTTGATTTTCTTTTTTTTTTCTCTCTCTTTCTAGAAATGGCTTCCCAAAGCAAACAGCTGCTCAGCTGATCCTGAAAGCCATCTCCAGCTATTTTGTGTCTACAATGTCCTCTTCGATCAAGACGGTGTACTTCGTGCTCTTCGACAGTGAGAGTATAGGGATATACGTGCAGGAAATGGCCAAGCTAGATGCCAACTAAGCCTAGAAAGCTACAGTACCAGCCCCCTCTTCCACCCATCAGCATCCCCAAATCCTTAAATCATTGTGAGGCAGAGCATCCCTTATTTTAAATTTTGCTCATCTAGGAAAATAAAGGTGGGGGTTTTGTTGTTTTGTTTTGGATTTTTTTTGTTTTGTTTTTCCTCTCTAAACTGTTTTATGTTGGCACTGATAGTTGGCATTACTGCTGTTAATGCACTGTTATACCAGGCATTGTCTGAAGTTAGTGTAATCTAGAAGATTTTATAGTTTTATTTTAATGAAGTATGGATTGAAGCAGGAAGCTGTTAGGAGTATGTAGTCTTTTACTTGTGAAAGAAACAGGCCAACCCTATTTTGTAACTGTGTTGTGGTGCTTTATCAATACATCAAGTGGCGTTCCTTTCATTTTTTAAAAGAACAGATGCTATAAACCTAATTTGTGTTTGTTTATTGTCTTAATGATTCTGGAAGAAAAAAAATACAGAAACCCTGTTGTCCTTAATTATATTTACAATTTTGAAACTGTGTGAATTGATTTAGTAAAATGTTTGAACTGTTGCTCTTGGTGTACTTGGATTGATTTTTCCTTTAAGCTTTTAAGTTCTGGAAAGTTAGCTGTGAGAGGGATGAGAGCAGATCAGAATCAGTGACCTGGAAGCTTGTTTGGGTATGCTGGGCATCTCCCCTGTGCTGGCTGCATGTGAGTGGCCTCAGTGACACTCACAGCAGGGATTTTTCCAGAGAGTGTTCACCCTTCCCATTACTTCAGATCCTGTTCAGAATCTGCCCTAATTGCCTCTTCAGTTTGGGAGGTTGAAGCCTTTTAGATCAAGCAAGGCCTGAGATTTTTTGAACTCTTTCCAGTCATCTAATATTGGCCTGTTTGAAGCTACTTTGTATTTTTTCCAAATATTTATGAGCCCTGTTTGTAGTGGTGGCCCTGTCCTTTGCACAGCTGAAATCCATACCAACATACACTTTATGGAAGCCACTTGGGTTTGTACTTTGAGAAAAAGAAGTTACACTGTTAAAAGCTATTGCATGTGGATGCTGCTCTGAGGGAGGCAGCTCCTCCTTTGAAGTTTTTAGCTGATTTCTAGGTAGGAGGCATACGTTTTCCATCTCTGTTGAAAACTTCATTTGCTGATGAAAGAGTATTTCACATCCAGACTGGATTGGCCCAGAGCAACAAGCAGACCAAATCTGACTTTTCAATAAGTTCAGGCATACCAAATATTGAAAATGTGTAGCTTGAACTCCTGCAAAAGTTTGGGGTGTTTTTTGTAGAAGTTGAAATACTTGGAGCCTTCAAGAGGAGCAATGGCACCAATAACAGAAGGCAAAACTTAAAATATAAAATAAATGTAATTCTAAATACATACTCAAAGTTAAAATGAACAAAGACTAAATTATTTCTGTCCTTCAAATGCATAAACTGTTTGACCAGAATATGAGCTCAAACTTTAAAATCTTTAATGGCCAAAATGCATTTTGTGCATTTCTTAGACAGCATCTTAAGGGACAGTAAATGAAATAAGGTGCAGTACTTTGGGCATTTAATTGTGAAGCATCTGCTACTGCAGTTGGATCGATCCTTGGAGTTCCCTGAACTTGCACTTTCCCCAAGATTCACTAGATGTCACTAAAAGAATTGAAAAATATCAAAAAACTCTCATGAGCAGCTAACTTGGAGTGAAATGGGCTTTGATTTTTTTCAGTACAGGAGGGGATTTTTAACACAGGAGAGCATACATCACACTGACCATTCAGATAACAAAAATACTGAACTGGTAGCAGTGTAGAATCTACCATACTGTATAAGATCTCACTATTTTAAACTCTGAAGGTTTTAATGTCAACTAAAGTGTTTATCCAATTTATTTTCTAGGTGGTTGAAAGTACAACCTCCAGTGGCATTTAACAGATCTCACTCATACTGAACCAGGCTGGGAGGGACAACTTTTGTCTTTCAACTAGAAAATCCTAAAGCAAACTGAATTCTAATTCAAGTCACACAGACTTGCTTCTTCTGGCCTCACATCTCAGCTCCTTATTTAGGTGTGGGCTCCATAAGAAGCTTGGCTGACCTGTGATGTGCCATTTTATTTGCTGGGATTATGGTGCTTTAGTAAGGAAAAAGCAAAACCAGAATATTTTGCAGTGTTGGAGCTGGTCTCATGTGGGACACTGCCATATTCTCTCTCCATACAAACACCAGAGCATCCCCTTCTTCCTCCTCCAACAGCCCAGAGCCATCTGTGTTCACCCACATCTCCCACAGCCCAAGGAGTGCTGCTCCAAGGTCCCAAAATCCAGCAGGCTCTGTCAGGAGAGCCAGAGATCCCAGAACAGTCTTGACCTCAGGCAGCCTGAGCAGATTATGGCACCTATTCAAGAACCTAAAAAGTAACATATCAGGTTACATTCATAACAAGGAAAACAAGAGGAGAAATTCCTGCTAACATGTGCACTGGGGCCAGGACATTACTTTGGGAATCTCTGTGGCATTTGGCTTGTTGGAGCTAAACACGCAAGCTTCACTTGCCAAAAAAAAACCCAAAAAAAACCCCAAAAATAAAAATCACACTTTGGGAAGACCACACATGGAAAAATGTCAGTGAGGTGCCTTTACAGCTTCTTCTCTTACTGGTAAGTTCATTCTGTCTTTTACCTGAGCACATCAGTTAAAATAGACATTCTCTACCTTTTCAATACTTTCAAGGTAAAAAAGTAAAAGAGATTAAAGCATTTTGTGGCCAACAGCATTTTCAATTCACATCAGTAGAAGTCAGGTGGCTGAGCAAGGATGCCCTGACAGGAGGTACAGACATATGGCAGAGACTTTGCCTGTCCTGATCCCTGTTGCATACTGGAGATCCCACTGCTCCCTATTTTCAGTCAACCAGGCCAAGAATAGGTGGGACTGCATTGTTTCCATGTGCTTGACTCAGAGATGACAGGTCTGACACTACATTTTATCATCAGCATTTAAATTTACAGCAGAGTTGAGAACAAATAATTGTTCTAGTTGTTTAATGAATGATGGATTTAAAAAAAAATAATTTTAGATTAATAACTCAAGCCCTCATAATGATAATATTGGAGAAGCAGTGTGCAGCAGGGTAAACAAGTGCACCAATGGGACATCAGGACTTCTCTAGAGATTTGTCACCAAAACTGCTTCCATGTACAAGATTTTATCACAATTGGGAAATGCAATTCAAGGGTCCATTGGGAACAGTATCAACATAATCATAATATGGAAATACAAAGAGATAGGTGTTAATAGCTAGATAGGAGTGTGTAATCCTTCAGCCACCAAGTGTACTAAGGAAGAGTCACTGGAGTGACTGTAGTTTTGTAAAAAGGTGAGGAAGCCTGGAACTGGAGTCATTAGGTGTGAGCAAAGCACTTTTAGAAATGCTTTTTTTCAGTAAGAAGGTGAATCAGGAACCTTCCTGTTTATATAAACTCTAAAAACCAGGGTAGAATCAGAGTCCTAGGATGGGACTAAGGTCCTAAGAGGGACCTTAAAGACCATCTCTTTCCAACTACCTGCCTTGGGCAGGGACACTTCACTAGACCAGGTTGCTGAGCCCAATCTGGCCTTCAACATCTCCAGAGAATTCAGTAAAAACACTCCA
Source organism: Geospiza fortis (assembly GCF_000277835.1). NCBI lineage: Eukaryota > Metazoa > Chordata > Aves > Passeriformes > Thraupidae > Geospiza > Geospiza fortis. The sequence continues at coordinate 3,437,040 of NW_005054308.1, read as the reverse complement.
AAAGGGAAAACAATAACACACAGCCAAGACATCAGAACCATACTCAGACTGAAACAACCAGAGAGGCAAAAGTTTACAGAAAAATAAGGCTCCAGGTTTCCAGCATTCATTAGCACCAAGTTTTTGTGAGCTCCCTTCCCCTTGATCCTAACTAAAATTGGGGTTTCTAGCCTGAGAAACAGCTTTGACAGGAGCTGCAGGTGCTGCTACTCAAAGATGAGGTCTGCAGCCTGTGCTAACCAGTCACACACTGCTCTGGGCTGGTTTTACAGAGGACTGTAATACCTCAAGTTGTAACTGCAACTCAGAAGGAGCAGCATAATTGATAGGCCTGAAGAGTGCAGGTAAGTAGGAGGATTGTATTTATATCCCTGGCATGAAACCCAAAGGGAGCCAGGCTATTGCACACTGGCTAAAGCGCTTGAAAATTGCCACCGATCCCTTTTTGTGTCGAGTTCTTCAGAGATTTAGTTTGCTCCTCCATAGAATCCCACTTAATGCCTCCACAATTCATGTTTAACCATTATCACTAGCAACCTGCTCATAAATGCTTCTTCCTTGTTAGATTCCACAAGCAGGAATCAAGGGGAGATGATGCTGCTGTTTCCTAATACAAAGGAAGCAGCGACGACGTTTCACAGCACAGCCCATAAAATCCCAACTCTTCCCCACTTTTTCACCAGCCTGGTTAACGGAAGAAATTTGATATTTTTGTACCTTGAAATGACTAACCTTCTTAGGCTTAGGAGAATAAATTAAACTTGAGTCAAAGTATGCCTCAGCTGCAGCAATGGGCAGATTGATTTGCTTTCCATCTGGGAGATTAAATTCCACTGCCAAAAAAATGGCACCAGTATAATTAGCTGTCAGTCAAGTTGCAAAGAGACAGACTATGTGGGATAATTGAAAGCCCTGCAGCTTCTCATTACATACTACAGTAGCCCTATTTGCAAATTTCCACCTTGAGGAGGTTCTCCCAATGTGGTCAGGATTGTACTCCTTCCTCCTGGCACATTCTTGTGAAGTGAAACAGGAGTGTTGTGCAGGGATGGATTAATTTTAAGCAACTCGCTTAACCTAAGTTGGTTATAATGTATTTGTCAACAGCCCCTGACAGCTCCACTAGACTTTAATTGCAAACAAATCCAAACAGCTAGAAGGAAATGGTTTATCTTCCACTCTGGGTACGCCCAGGAGACACCTTTACAGGCATAAAAATCACCTCCCTCCCTTTGCCTTTCCTTTTTCGTTTTGCACTGTCCCTCCCGCAGGAATCCTCCTATTCAGCAAATTGCAATTCATAATGCACCCATCAGTATGCAATATTACAAACATGTACCTTTCATAAAATAATGAACTCTCTTTTTTCCTCCCCTGTTTCCTGAGGCTCGAGCATGCTCCAGCAATTGCTGAGTGCACAGGCAAGTTTAGAATCATAGAGGAGAATCACAGAATGGTTTGTGTTGGAAGAGACCTGGAAGATCACCTGGTTCCACCCCCCTGCCATGGGCAGGGACACCTTTCACTAGACCAGGTTGTTCAGAGCCCCATCCAGCCTGGCCTTGAGAAACAGGTAGCTCTGATGATCAGTCCAAGCCTTACTGAAGGGTCTCTAGTAATCCTGGTCATGAGGCAGGAGGCAAAAAGGGTTCTAAGAGTAAAATATATTACAGCTGTCATCCTAAAACTATAGGGAATATGTAATCCAGATTTTTCCTCTGTCTATAATGGGAGTCAGCACTGCACTCTCCTTTTAGGGTGAGATGTAATTTCTGTCCCTTGTCCCCCTTCCCCAATAAACGAAGGAGAATTGGGTCCATCACACTCACCAAGCTCCCAGTTTTGACCAAGGCACAGCTCCCAGCAGCTCCCTGGCCATCCTTCCCTCCCCGGGGGAGGAGGCAGCCGTGCCCCTCCTCACAGCTGGGCGTTGCCTGGTCACATCTGCAATAATGTGATTTATAGCAATGTCCCGAGGTGGGAGGGATGGGGGAGGTTTGGGGGCTTCATCTGCTTTTGGCGGCTCCCAGGTTCTCCAACCCAGAAAAGTTTCTGGTTCCCACAGAAGAGGGAGCCAGTGTCACACCTCCCGCATGGCTGTCAGCCCTCCGAGCTAATAAAGCCCCAACTAATACACTAATAACTCTTCTTAAACCAGAGCTTTCATTATAAATGTAATTTATGCTCACCTTTAAGAGCACCACAAACCTGAGCCCTCTCACAGGCACAGATTTGCCTCCTGCCTCCCTGCAGCACTTCCCCAGCACTGGGAGGAGTGAGCCTTCCTCGCTGGTGTGAACTGGGAGCCAAACTGGGAGCAGAGCAGGTGGTTCCTAAAGTGAGTAAAGCCTAAGTAATGAGTTTGCTGCTGTGATGTGGGAGAAGAATGGGTTGGCAAGACAGAAACTGCAAAAAACGGTGTGAAACTATTCCTGATTATTCAGGCTCCATCAGAAATATAAACACGCCAATCTACTCCTGCGTCTAGGGGGAGAAAGTCAGGATTTAGCTCACAGACAGGTCTCACACTGGCTTATCCTCATGTATGCTAGGAATGGGAAAATTGCCCCTCTTGTCTGTGCACAATGCCCCTTTATGATTTATTAGACAGTCCTCTTTTTTTGCCTCAATTACTCACTTCAAAAGAGGGTGGAAATGGGACATTCCTAGCCCTAATACTAAATGCATGTAGTCAATAAAAAAGAAAAAACACAGAAAAATGTTTAAAGGGAGGGTGCTTAAGTTATTGCAGCCCTTGGGAGCATTAATGTATGTGCCAACAAGTTACTGTATGTGGCTTTAACATGCTTATTTATTCTGCTGCGCAATAAAACTCTCTCTTAAATAGTGCCAAAACCTGTTTGCCATGGCAACCCCTCATCACACATGTGCTCCAGTAGTACTTACAAGCACCTTCTTAAAGAGAAATACACAGCAGGATGAATGTCTTGTGACCTTCAGGGCATTTTACAAAGTTTTAAGCACCCAAGTAAATATTGCTTTGGACTGAAATATTTATTCCAGGTATTTTTTTTTTCTTTTTGAGCAACATTAAGCAGTGAAGCAAAGCTTGTTCATTGCTCACTTCTCTCCAAGAGGAGCTCTAATGAGTTGGACAAAGCACAGAGCCTGGTTTTTACCTGTCAGGGCTCAGGTGTTGCCAGTTGGCTGGGGAAGCATGGTAGGGATCAGCTGATCTTCTGTAGTTTCAAGACCACTGCAGCTGTTCCTGGTGTAATTAGTCATCCTTCATACTGTCACAAGAAAATAGATGCTTTCCCTCCTCCCACCCACACAAATGTTTGCTCAGTGTAGCCACTGGCCTGGAATCCAAGCATGCACATGTCCACAACAAAGCCACCAACACTGGTGTTACACTTCCAGCCCTGCAAGTACCCAGGAAGGGGTCAATGCTGGCTCCTTTTACCACTGTTTAATTTACTGCTGTGCCTTAACACAAGTGGCAATGCCAGCTCATTTCCACATTTCCTGGGTGATACATCCATGGAGCAGGTCTGGGTTACCCTGCTGAGCTACGCTCCCATGGCAGGACACTCCTGTTCCCTGTCCAGCCAGCACTGAACAGAGGAGGCTCCTCAGCCCTTCCAGACACAAATTCCCAGCGACTCAACAAGCAAAACCTGATTGATAGTGGCCTTTTCTTATCATCGTTGGCTGTGTGTCCTGTTGTGCACAAGCAGCAAGGAGCGAGCCAGGCAGGTTCTGCCCAGAGAGTGGGGCTGCCCCCAGGAAGGCTTCATTGCCAGGAGTTACCCTCTCTGCCCCTCCCTCCTCACCTGCTTCTCTTTGTGGGGTTCCCACTCCTTTCCTTCCCTTTTCATTGCAAAGAACAGTATTTAAAGTTCCCAAACCCATCCCAGGACTGTGCAGCATGATGAAGTACCTTTATTGCCCAGGTGTGGAGAGGGCAGGGCTGGCTCACTGAGCATCAGAAATGGCTGGTGGGGCCTCCTGAGGAGCCACTCCCCACCAGCTGCAAGGACCCTGCATAACAGCACGTCCTGGAAAGCCCCTACAGCCCCCAAGAAGGATTCCCTGTGCCCTCCATCCTGAGGGTGGTACTGCCCAGGTGTGAGTTAGTGCTTGGGGCATCCCTGGGGGCATGTTCACTTCACTGAATTCTGCTAATAAGATTGTTAAGGTGGAAAATAAGAGATATTTTTGTCCTCTGGCATCATATAGAACCACAGAATATTGTAAATTTGAAAAAACAATAAGATGATCAAGTCCAACCATTAACCTAACACTGCCAAGCCCACCACTAAATACCATGAATTTTTGCACAATAAAGTTCAGTTTAATCTTTACAGAAAGAAATCCATGAATATTATCAACCTCTCCTGGGCCATGCACTTTTCTCAGAGCTGACAAACCTTGCTCACTCCTTGCCCACCCAAATTCCCTGTGCCAGGCCCTGCTGCAGACTGTGGAGGGAAAGGGCCGGTCCCAGTAAGGCACAGGAGCATTACCAGATATGGCTGCACAGACATTCCTTCTTGCAGCCAGCTCCAGGGAAACGCTCCCTCCAGCACCCAGGAAAGAAATCCTAGAAAGCACCAGAAAACAGTTGTTTTAAAAATAAATAGATGTATATAAAGCAAGAAAAGAAAACAGTGTATTCTTAATGCTCCATTATTAACGGTGCTCAGGAAGGGATTTTCTGCTTTACTGGAGCATGTAACAGGCTTAAATAAGAATCCCTACCAGAATATTATTTTGTAATTAGGCAGATAAAATTTTGTTCTTGTAATGACAACATGAACACTCACAAGCTGCATCACTTACACATTTCTGTACAGAGCAGGGATGTCTCTCAGGTTGCACTTCCATGAAGACCACAAGCGTGTCACCCTGACAAACCACAAATCATTTAAGACTCCAGGCATTTAATAGTGTTGTCCTGTTGGTTTTAGTGAGGCTTTCAGCTACTGGCTCCTGGCAGGATTCCTGAAGCAGTTGTGCCAGGCAGAAAGCTGATTTCCCAGCCCTATGCTATTAATTAACCATTTCAGCACCAACTCAGGTGCATCCTTTAATGCTCAGTGAAGCCTGTAGGGAGCCAACCACCCTGAGGGCTGTTTGGAAATGCCTCAGTTTTACTCTTTATCTCCCAAAACAACAATACCACACCTAGAAAGAAATAAATCATAGAATGGCTTGGGTTGGAAGGGACCTTAAAGATATCCCATTCCTCAGCCTGCCATGGGCAGGGAGCCCTTCCACCAGACCAGGCTGCTCCAATCCCTGGCCTTGAACACTTCCAGGAGTGGGGCAGCCACAGCTTCTCTGGGCACCCTGTGCCAGGGCCTCTCCACCCTCATGTTGAAGAAATACCCTCTTTTTTTCTTCTTTATTTTCTCAGTGACTAACACAGAATATAAACACAGCACTTGCACGCCTGCAGCTGTGACAGGACATAACTCAAAAATTCCAAATGTGCAGAAATAAAGTCTTACTCTGTACAGTAAGTGATTCCTTCTGGTAAACTGTGACCCACTTCTGTGCTATCAGAGCAAATCTGTGTTTTACTGCTCTGGCAGTGGGATCGATCCCTTCCACAGTAAGTGTTTAAACAGACACATGCTTTGCTGGAGAACTGGTTTTGGATCAACTCCATGAGAATTCAAATTTGTGTTGAAATGTCTAATTATGAACACTTCTGTCATGTCTTACAGCTTCCTAAATCCCAACTGGAAAATATCTTTATTTTATACTGGTGTCATCTGTTTAGACAAACATATAAAGTTCCATTTATTGAGCTGCAATTTTGCAGTGCATTTGCAAAATGCAGAAAATATGTTAATGTGTGATTCCTCCAAAAGGCAGGCACAGAAAACACACACTGATCTACTTGTGCATGTGTTTATAATTATTTTTGTACATTACTGTGTCCAAATAGCTGTTAGAAAAAATTCCAGGCTAGTGTGGATATGTTTAGTTTTACCCCAGTGTCCATAAATGCATAAGAAATCTCTGCTGCCTAGAGACTTCTGAAAGCCTCCTTCTAGCTGGAATCAAATATCAGGAATGATACCTATGACTGCATCCCCCTTGCCTGTCCCATTATAACTTGGAGGCACTGCAATATTTTGTGTCATGACATAGTGCTGCAGGCATGAAAATTCTCCAGGCTGATTAGCATCCTAGAATTTCTCACACAAGCACCTAATCCATTGGAAAGGACTGCTGGGTCTCAGCTGATCACTCATTTGTCTCATTGAAACACTATGAGTCCGTTTTTAAGAGCTTTTTTATAGACTCGTATAAAGGAGAAAGTGAACTTTTTAACATGTTTGCACTTCACTAAGTCAATACACATAAAAAGAAGTACAACTGGGGTTCCTACATGGATATTCAGCCCAGAAGTGCTAAGCTGGTAAAGAGATACAGCTACTAGCTAGGCAAGAGATTAACTTTATTTATTTCCATTCCTTTGATTTGCTAACTTCTTCCTAGAGATGCAAAGGACATCCAGGAATGTGACAGCAGGATGAGTCAGATCCCAGACTCCCCAGACAGATGTTTTATCCAGAACATTTATATGTGATTATTTTTTTCCTTAAATCATTTTCCTGGAGTAATCTGTGTTACTCTCCGAGTTGTTTTACTGCTGCTTTTCTGTCCTTTGAATGCCAAATCCAAAAGCAGGGCAGGATTCCCAGAGCACTGTCATTCCTGTCTCTACAGAACCTCACAGGCAGCCCAACACACACAGTCTCTGTCCCAACAAGCTTTCCTGGTAGCACTTTGCCCATTACCTGACAGGAGGGTCAGGGAGCAGCAGTGAGGATTAAGGGTCTGTTTCTCCTACATGAAAAACTGTTCCACTTGTCCATCCTGCTGCCTAAATGTCTAACAAGAGTTTATAAAGCATGGTGGGGGTGTTTGACCATCCCAATTCAATGAGAGCATCTCTTTCTCCCCAGCATCCCTGCTTGCTGTCCAGGTTGTCCCCACACCAATACAAAGGTCTGAGTCAAACAAGAGAGAAGAAAATCAAGCTCTCTGCTGTGGTAGTGTTGGAGGCATTTTTCCCCCTCTCTGATGCCTGTGAGATGCCAAGAGAAAGACTTAGAGGAAGCAAGAGAAAGAATCTCAGCAGCTGCAAGATGCAGCAAACAAAAGAGACATGTTTTTTAAATAGAAACCATCAGTACCAATGCAGTTGTCTACTGTGCTTTGCCCAAGTGAATTTTTATTAAGCTCTGTAAAAGCTTCCAAATCTGAAACTTTAAAAACTTTCTTTTTCTGCTTAAAATGAAATTTAAAGTGGCAAGTTTTATTAAAAACTAATGTTAAAGCAAGAGCATAGCCAAGAAAATCACTGAGATGAATAATGTTATCAATTATCATTTAAACATCTCCATCTTCAACAGTCATCCAAAACCTGTCAGAAGGAAGACAATCAGAATCTCCCAGCCAGATGGCTGAAACAGCCCCAGCCATCCCTTCCCATGGAAAGATGCCTCCTTCACTGTCTAACTTCCAAAACATTCACATCTCTGACAAAGTTTAAAGAAAAAGGCTTGATCCAAAATTAATGACACTGGTGTAGCACCACTGATTTCTCAGTTTGCAAGAACCTGCATTCAGGAAAGTACCAGAAGAAAGTATAAAAAAAGAAAAGAAACGAAGCAAACAGAGATTCAGAAAGTCCAGTTATATTCAGAAAGGAAGAACCCTCACATCAGCAACACAATCAGAGGGAAAGTTGCAAGTTGTCTTGGGTGGTGTTTTAGTTAAAGCTTTTCCAGGCTGGGGGTGGAGTTTTTTTGTTTTCTTGAAAATACACACATTACCCAAAGCCCTCTGAAGGGTGGTGAAAGCCACAGAATTCCCAGCCATTGCCCAGCATTATCTTTTCCTAAAAATATTGTTCTAGGCTGTTATTTGACCAAAAAGTTGAGAACTTTTAAACCAGAGTGAACCACAGGCTAGAGACAATGCTTATTAGAAACAGCCTCAAATTATATATATATATTTGTATACTGTGATCTTGAAGTTATATAACAATAATTCTTCTTGGAAGATAATCTTCCTGGAAATGAGGGCAGAAATTTATGCTGCCCTCTCCTTTCTGACACTACATTGAGAAATGCCCTGGTAATTCATGGTTTATTACCATGAAATGAGAGTTTAAGGGATGAGATCTGTAAGTGCAAGCAGACCTGTAGCTGCTGGATCAAGATAAATACATACAACAGAGGAAAAAGTGTTCACAAGTGAGTCTAAAACCTGAGGAACCCCAACTCTTTGCCCAGCTCCACAGGTTTAGTACAAGTAACTTATTGTAATAGCCATAAGTGTATCAAGGGCATAACTGCTGCTTAAAATAACCCAGAGAATCAGGCATTCATACTTGGATAATCTGGATCTTCATGATGCATTTCCATTTATAAAATGGGGATGTAAACCAACGGGGACCCACCAAAGGAGCGGCTGGGCTCTGCCAGCAGCAGAGGAGATTTCCGGTCCCAGGCCGGTTTGCTGTCAGGATTAGGGATGAGTAGGGCTGGGCCCCAGGAGCTGCATGACAGACATAGTGAGAGCAACCCTAACTCAGCCCCCGGTGCCCCCAGAGCATGTTCAAACACACCAGCATCAGCTGTCAGATGGAAAAGGGGGTTGAGAGCACTGGCATGCAGAGCATTTTCTCCAAGTCTACACCAAGCTACAGTCTTGAAGGGAAATCTTGATTTATGTCTCTATATAGTCCATAATCGACCTCATGACCCAGGAATTAAGGGGATCTTGAAACAATTGCAAGCTTCTTCTATAACTAGGGAATTTGTTTTTCATTCCTGCCCTCCAACAAAAAGAATTTTTTGACTCTTCTGTTTCTACATGATCCCACACCCTTCCCAACAACAGGCTCATAAACTTTTGATCCCAAAAGGATGTGGAGAACAAAAGGACATCAAGGTCTTTGGGTCCATGAATGCAGGACAGCAAGCCATATGCAAGCAGTGTTTGAGTTTTCTACTGTTCCCCTGACTCCCAAAATTCTCTGAAAGACCTGGTGGAGCTCATGTTATGATGGGCAATTTGACAACAATCTGAAATATGTCCTACCCAAAATACAGTCTGTGACACAAGCGGTCTAGGCAGCAAGTACAATGTTTGCCCATATGCTATGATTCCATGAACATGTGGAGTAGTATAAAATGAGACTTTGAAATGCTTTGGGGTTTAACTTCATTACCTCACTCAGTGCCTCGTTAACTAGGTCTAATTTTAATCAGCCAACAGTCCTAATTGAGCAGACCTGTCTTCCAAGGGATAGTGGGAACAACATCACTGCCCCATCACATTTATCCAAGGCACAGCATTCCTGGAGTGCTTGTCATTCCACAGGCTTTGTTCCAGAAACCAGGGCAGTATGATTTTACCCAGCTCTGGTGAGTGTGGAGGTTCATTTCATCATAATTCCCACAACAGGATTGTGGGAGATTCAAGTTTCTAAGCAAGATCACCATGACTGTTCCCATCTCACAAAGAGGTGGGAAGAGAAAGACATCCCAGAGATTTTGGGGCAAAATACTCAGGCCTCTCAGTATTGGGACTGTTGATTGAAAGGTCTCTAATTTTTATTAGCACAAAGAGGTAATTTTTTCAAGCAGCTCCTTACATTTTTACTCCTTTATTAAGACAACTTATTTCCTTTTAATTAAGAAGCCATTGGTCTTCTGAGAGATAAACAAAAGGGAGGGAGACCCCCAGCCAAGTGAACAGGATCCACTCTCTGATATGCAGTTTGTGCATGGTTAATGGATGTTGGGCATTAATATTTTTTACCCTTTTGTCTGTGTTCTCTGTAATAGAAACCCCTGTCTAGACTGAGTGGCTACTACAAGTAATCCCAGTAATATCCAATAAAATCACTCTGAAATGTGATAGCTATAGTTATCAAGGAGCACCAGGATTAACTTGATTGATTGAACAATGGACTTCTGGTTTTTAACATGATCTATATGTGTCCCCCAAAAAAATTCAAAAATATACAGAAGGTTGTAAAACCTTCAATGCTGGGCAACTTATCACAGTCTGTAAGTGTACTGACACACCCTGAAAGGAGAGGGATTAGTGCTGCTCCAAAATTAAAGGGAAAATGGCAATGGTCATAAAGAAAATACTTTCACTTAACAAACTTCTGCAAGGACAGGACACATCACCCGCTCACTGACAGCCAGCAAATAAAAATATAAATATTCCATCTTTGCTTGAAAATACTGCAAAAGTCTTCATTTGTGATTCAAGTCCAACCATGAGAACCACCTGCTTTTCCTAGAGTGGCCCACAAAGTGTCTCAATAAATACATCTTTCATTGAACACGGAGAATTAGGCTCTTCCAAGAGGTGTGAGAGCACATGGAATACATTTGCTGAATTTACATAAGTAGCAAAATATCTAAGCCCAGGTGTGGAGCATCATCCACTTCTACAAGCCCACAATGGCTTTCCTGCTGGCCAGGTCTGCAACTGTGCATGCAATACCTTTGCTTTCAGCTTGGTTAGTTTAGAGTGGGTATGTCTGAGCTCTCTGGAAACTGAATCACATCAGTGGATAATTCATTAGTCAGAGGTACCTTGAGCCAAAACTCCTGCACTCATTTCCAGCTCTGCTCAAAGTCCTCTTTTTGAATTGGTTCAAAACCTTGAGTCCTTTTCATGGGCTGGTATGAGTCTAGAAATGAAAAAAATGTTCCTGCCTAGTATTAAAGGGAGAACATTCATAACTAAATGCATGCTTAAGTTGGAGATTAATAACTTCTCAAACTATAAAAGTATCAACCTTTAGGAATGTTGCTCAATAAACCAGTTTAATCTAAGGAATCCCCATCCAAAGAACTGCATTTTATTTCCTGAGTTCATAATCAGTTCCCAGGAAATTGAAAGGAAACTATCCTGAGTTTGCAGCAGTATTGACACCAGGAATTTTGGCGAGGCACAATCTCTTAGGAACGGGTTTGGAATGACCTGGCAGCAAGAGGGGTTTTTTTGCTCATCTGTGGTATACCAAAAAACAACACGTTTGCAAAGGAATAGAAAGCTACTAACCTTAACAAATTCTTCTGATGTTCAGGTTATTTCTGCACCAGATGTGCAAGGACACAAAGCACTCAGGCACTGTCTCACACTGCAGAAAAAGGCAAGCTTCCTTCCCCAGGCCCTCTGCCTTCCCTTTTATAATGCACCTGTGGATCACATTTCCCTTGCTTCCTGCATTAAAATGGCAGAACAGGGGGGTCAGGTTTGTTTGAAAAAACAATTAAAGGAGCTCTCCCTATACTGCCAGTTGTTAAGTAGCTCAGCCTCACTCACCTGGGACTGGTCTGCTGCATAAGGGCTGCTTGTTCCCTTTGTTCCTGCAAGTAATCCAATTTGAGCAGGGAAGGAAAAGGAATTCCAACCGAAAGCCTTTCATTCACTAATCATTTTTGTTTTTCTGATGGAAACATTCTTATTGCTGCAAGCTGGGGCTGTACCCACTGCCCAGCTTTGCTCAAATTCCAACCAAATCCAAAATTTAAAATAAACAAGAGGTGAGTACTTTCAATCACTTCCCATCCACCAGCCACTGTGGAGCTCTGACAGTTTCCTAGAGAAGGATATGGTCCATGTCTAGCAAAACATGGTTAAAGAGCTCCCTTTGCTGACCTGACATTGAACCTTTCCCTGAGCTGTTCCCAGTGCAGGAAAATATTTATTTTATTACAGCCCTGCAGAACTCATCCCAGTCCAGGCCCTCAGATTAAGACCAAATGTGTTGAGCTTGCATTAGGTGGAGTTATGATATCTGTATTTGGGATTTTATCTTTTATGTTGGTGCTGGTGATGCTGGAAGGGCACAAAATAAAAGAATTGCAATAATAACAGTGCTCATGGCAGCATGTGGGTTCTGTTGGGGACTTCATAAAGGGGATAGCCCTATCCTATGTCAAATCTTGTTTTCAAAGTCTTATGTAACACAGGTCTCCCTGAATCCTAAGAAATTCCTTTTACAAGGAAGTTCACGAGGCTCTCCTGGCTGGCTGAACAACATCAACCCTTCAAAGCTCAGCTGACATCAGCTCCCTGCACACCACAGACATCTCCAGAGCCAGCTCAGCAGCACCACAGGGCTGACAAAAACCACCAGCCACCCCAGCTCCAGGAGGGAGAGAGAGGAGGGAACCTCACCTCAGCCAAAAGGGAAAGGTGTCGAGGTGGGGAGAGGTCACAGTGTGGCATTCACATTCTCTGAAAAACCCCTACACCCAGGATTTTTCTCCTGGGAAGCTGAGAAGCCTCAGAGAAAAAAAGAAAACAATAATTATCTTATTTGCTTCTCCTCTGTTTTGCTCATGTGGAATATGTTTGGAGATTGTTTACCCACAGGTGATTGTTTCACTGATTTCTGGTGTGAGTTGTTTTATCTCTTTGGCCAATCGGGGCCAAGCTGTGTCGAGACTCTGGAGAGAGTCACAAGTTTTCATTGTTATCTTTTTAGCATTCTCTAAGTATCCTTTCTGTATTCTTTAGTATAGTATAGTACCATAAAATAATAAATTAGCCTTCTGAGAACATGGAGTCAGACTCATCATTCCTTCCTCCATCAGGGCACCTCACAAATACAATATCACAGGGTACACGTGTCTCCAGACATAACCCAAATCTGATCCTGGCAATCCTGCAGCCTGAGAGAAGAGACCATCTGACCTGCACTGAGATCCAGCTCAGGGGTGTGCATGCAGGCACCAATGGACCACTCTCATTTATTTCTGATTTTCCCTGCATTAACAGCTATTTCAAATAGCAGTGAGAGAACTGAAATCTCCTGGGGTTAGACATTGATGAAACCATTAAGGAGTTTTCTCACCGAAATTTCTAAGTAATCCATGTTCTCATAGTAACAGCAAAATCCCTGTTTAAAATATAGTTGCAAATATCCTGTTTCTTTTTATTGCTGAGTTGATATATCAGACCTGGGATATGAGATATATGATATTTCCATTACAACCATAATGTCTCCTTGGGACCTATATGGTGTCACTGTGTATTACCAGACTTCAAGAGTGATCCTGAATACAAGGATTTTATTTACTAAAATATCACATATACCAGTTCCTGATCCTTCTATTGTAATATGATGAAAATGAAAACTAATGAGAAATAGATGTTAATTCCAATATTTTAAAGCCTGGGTGTAAATTTCCACCCTTAGAAAACATGGGGGGGGGAAAAGTGTGAAATCATAAGTTCTTTTATCTGATCACAAGAGAAATGCCAAATTAATAGCATGAGGGTTTATTGGTGTCTCTGGGCTTGTTTCTGAGGCTGTGTGAAAGAGGCCTTGATAAAGGAGGCTTTATTCGAAGACACCCCCCAGTTCTCACCCAATTTTCCAAAAGTGTAACAATAGATCACCAGTACAGAAACAGAGATCTGCCACAGTATTATCTGTCCATCTATTTGAAAGCAGCTTGAGAGGCAAGGAAGGGTGGTGAGGTGCAGATGTTATCAATTAGCCAAAGTTAACAAAACAACTTCAAACCACAGCAGTTGTTCCAGCTGAGAAGGCTGAGGTTTGAAGTGGGTATTGAGCTGTTGCTGTGTGCTCACTGCTTTTGTGTGTGCTGATAGGAAACCAGTCAGAGCACAGCTGTGAAATCCCAGCTTTGGGAACCAGATCCTCACTTTCAAATCCGAGGGGCAGCAGACAAGGCTTGTATTGCAAAGGATGCACAGTCCTAAGGTAAAAATCACAGCAGGCCTTGTAAAATGGTTATTGATGACCAAAGTGAGAGAGAGACAAAAGTAAACCCATTTCTGTCATAGCAAAAGCAGCAGTGACATGAAGGTTGTGTAAATTGCTATTAAAAATAATTCCTTCAAATCATGACGCATAGACAAATATGTGGATAAGGGTGACCAAGTCTAGAAATAAAGAGAAAATGTGGTTGTTCTATGCCCTGAAAGCCAATGGGTGAGGTGCATTTGCACAAAGTACCCAGATATTTGGAAACACTGCTTCATCTTGGGGCCATGCTGAACCCTCAGCACCATCTACCTGCTAGAGCATCCAAATTCTGGCAGAAGGAAAATCAGGGATTTGTATTTCCTACTGACAAAAAATAACATATATCCAGAGCACAGGAGAGCCAAAGAACCTTCCTTCCCTAGGGCAGAACTCCCAGCCTGTGTCTCTGTGTGGGTTATTTTGTGGCCATGCCAGCAGGCCCATCAGCTCTAAGCAAAGGTGGCGCTGAAATCCAGCCTGAGGATGCTCCCAGGTGCACTGAAGTGACTGCACTGGCAGCCACCAAAGGCACTGCAGGTTCCAGAGCAGCCTGAGGACACTGCAGGATGGAAGGGTGTCACATTCACATTTTCTGAAAAAAATCTCTGCACCCAGGATTTTTCTCCTGGGAAGCTGAGAGGCCTCAAATAAACGGAAAACAATTCTTATCTCATTTGCTTCTCCTGTGTTGTGCTCACATGTGGAATGTGTTTGGAGATTGTTTACCCACAGGTGATTGTTTCATTGGATTCTGGTATGAGCTGTTTTCACTCTTTGGCCAATCAGTGCCAAGCTGTGTCGAGACTCTGGAAAGAGTCACAAGTTTTCATTATTATCTTTTTAGCCTTCTCTAAGTATCTTTTCTGTATTCTTTAATATAGTTTAGTATAGTATTCTTTAATATAATATATTATCTTAAAATAATAAATGAGCTTTCTGAGAACATGGAGTCAGATTCATCATTCTTGCCTTCGTTGGGGCATTTCCCAGCAAATACAACAGAAGAACAGTGTTTAAAGCCTTTTGGAACAGGCAGAGGTACTTTCTGTGCGGCCTCCATGGCCTGAGCAGAAGCTGCTCATCACCTCTGCAAGTTTCATCCAGACTGGGTTTCTGACCTACTTCTGCAAAAGTCAAAACAGTCTAACAAACAAGTAAGCTCAAGATAAATACAGCTTGCCTACAAAGTCATGATATCTTGATTGTGACAAGCCTCCTGGGGTTGTCCTTGGCCCAAAATCTTGGGTGGGAGACAAACACATGATGGTGTTCAGCCAACAAGGCTCCGTGGTGACAAGACCACAGTGCAGAGCTAACCAGGGATAGAGAACCAGGGTTACACGGTTGGAAGCAATAGGAGGCCAGAGCAACCAAGGGCAGCTGAGTAATTGATCTTACAGCAGTTAATTAAAAAATCAGTGTGATTCAGAAGAGTGCAGCCAGAGGTTTATAAGGCAGTGTGCTGTAGAGGGCGTGTGTTGGCATGGTTTAAAAGAAAAAACAGCAAGAAATACAACATTCTCTAACCCTGAAGTGACAAGAGAGAAACAATAAAAAGTTGCTGTACCTGCAGTTTGTCAGTGAGCTCTACAAAGGCTTTGTTTCAGCGCCTTGGAGCCCAGAGCCATCCCTTTGTTTCCATGAGTCCTGCAGGACATGGCCACTGGCCCAGAGCTACAGCCAGCCCTGGGGCTTTGCTGGGCTTGCATCTGCCCTGTCAGAGTCAAACGCTGCCTTAACTGGCAAGTGCTTGCACCAGCAGACAAGCAATCTGAACGAGGTCTGAGTCACACAGCCGTAGCATCTGGTGCACAAGTCCTTGCAGAAAAAGGGCTGGGAGAGGCCTCCTGGGTCGCCCAGCCTTGTCTCCTGCTATCACAGGCACCATGTTGAATAATCCCCTCCATAAACAGCAGCAGCTGTGGGAGAAAGGCCTGGAATGGCTGAGGATGCTGAAAGTGAGGTGTTACAGGGCCCTGAGTCAGGGGGATTGGGAGTATGTGAGGAATGCAGCTATGTGCTGCTCAGAAGAGCAACATAATATTTTATTAATGAAGCTGGAAAGTCATACATCCAGGGAAACACCCAGACCTTAATTATGCCAGAAAGGCATCAGGGTAATGCAGTACTTACTTTCTACTTCTGGCCTTGAGTTCAGAGAATTGTTTTCTTCTGTTTCAACATTTGGTTGAGTACAACATGCCAGCAGGAGAGAGAAAAAAAAAACTGGTTTCCATTCCTGTGTCTGGTTTAAATCATGAGAGAAGGAGACTTCTAATGAGGCTGATTCATATAATGATGTATTTTACAAGCTATTCTTAGCAGATTCACTGCAATATGTCATTCTTTATGTACCATGAGAGATATATGAGCACATGAGCTTACGAAGGGTGGGGAAGTCTCTGAATAACTGGCCAGTTTTGCACCTCATGTGCTGGAGAAGGGGAAGTTCACACAGACTATTGCTTCCAAACCCTCCAGACCTCAGGTCAGCTGTGAACTCCACTCCAATAAACCCCAACATTACAAGAGTCGTGTCTTAAAACTTATTTCCAAGGAAGTGTCTCATTTTATTGCAACACGAATAGGAGACTCTAAGGTAATATTTACTTTGGTTTACATTTCATAAAAAAAGAAGACTGTAATTTCATGGAGGCTCTAACAGAAATTCCTCTTTCCATCCAAGCGGAAGAAATCATGTTCAGGACCTTTCCCCAAGGGCTCAAGGAAAGCACATTAACATGGCAACTCCCACTTTGCTTTATTTGTGAGTTACCCTTGCAGGAGGATGAAACTGGAATTGAGACAAGCTATAAGTGGACTAACAGGCCAAAGCCTGTGACATTAAAGGGTAGGCAATGATGCTGAGAGGATAATCCCAAGGATGCAGCTCTCCAGCTGATGAAAATCAGAAGAGCCAATGATCACTGAGAGATTCTCACCTAGACAGAAGGTAATTGTCAGCACAAGGGTGCTGTGGCTGCTTCAGTTCTGTCTGTCACCCCTGCCACCGCTGACCTTCCCAGCACTGTGTTCTAAGATGCTAGAGGAGGGGCTGAGGCCCTTTTAATGAACTGAAAGGATGAGCAGGAGGCCTGTCCAGACCAGCAGTGGGAAGAGAAAAGAAACATGCAGCGAGCCCTGAGCATGGGGGAGGCAGAGCTGCTGCAGACCCAGGAGCTGCTGGAGCCCAGGAACTCTGCACACTGAGCCTGAAGGAGCTCTGGCCAGCTGGGACAGTGCCACAGCCACACCAGTGCCCAGCCCTGGGAGCCAAGGATGCTCAGACAGGTGAGTGGCTCTGGCTGGGGGCTCCTGGCAGCCCCATGTGCTGCTCCAGGGGCCCTGCTCCAGCCTTCCCCAGCACTGATGGAGCAACCTGAGTTCTGGCACGGGGACCTGGCTCTGTCCCCTGGCTGGGCTGCCAATGGACCTCCTCCCTCTGGCCCGAGGGGCCACCAGAGAGTGATCCAGGCTGCTGCCAGCTCCGTCTGCCGGGAAGCAGGGGAGCCAGCGTGGAGCCCAGGCCAGGGCTGCTCTCTGCCTGCACGCCAGCCCTCCTGGATTCCCTAAGGGCAGCCTGCCCTCACTTACTAATTTTCTTAATTTTTTTGTGGCCTCATCGATGACTTAGTCATAACACCAGAGTCAGCCACCAGCTGCTGCCTATTCCCACGGTGTAACCTGCCCTTCACTGTCTTCCCCTAAATGTAATACGTGGTACATTTGTGTCTGGTACTTTCTCTTGTTTCTGCAATTGAAATTTTATCCGTTCATGGAGTGCCCGAAATTCTGCAGAGACACTTGGCCTGAATACTCATTTCACTGCTGAAAGCCAATACTGCTTTAACAGATGCAGTAAAATTGTGAGAATCTAAAGTTCACTTTTCTTCTTTAACTGCCCCAGATGAAAGAAGTCCACTCCACACAGCTGAATGCCTCTCTTGTGTGCTGGCACATGAGCTTTAAAGGTGTTCTGGTAGTTTTCAGCCCTCTGTGCTGCTGGAGTACTTTTGTCCAGATCCTCAGCTGGAGGAGATGGATGCAGCTATGCTGCAGCCAGCAGAGCTATGCTGATTTATACCCCTAGGCATACTTTTTAATGTGTAGATATCCTTAGAAAGTAATCACCAGGCTCCCTCAAGCTGATTCCTTATGACTTGCAACTGCAGTTTCAAAGCAGTGCTGTTCCTGAAGCCTGGGTACCCCTCCCACACTGTGCAGGAATCTGTCCAAGGCAGGAGGGAATCTGGAGTCACACCAGTGGCAAATTCACAGCCTCTACACAAAGTGTCCTTCATCCTTAGACATGTTTGACTGTATAATTATTGTATTGCCTTGCACAATTTCAAACAACGTTTCACGACACAAAACCCTCCAGAACAAGCTGTCAAATTATTTGCATTGCAATAACTTAAAAAATACAAAATCAGTCATTTCTTCACCTCAGGGAAATGAAACCAGAACAAGCCAAAGCTTTAGCACTGCACACCATGTCTGTACCCCACGTCTTTAGATTCTCTTTCAATATCATTTCTGCCATGTGAGTTAGACCAGTGCAGACCAGTTCCCTTCTGCATTTGCAGCAGTCAAACACCCTGTTGAGATGTTAGGCTCTGTTTAGTGTACAGAGCTCACAGCCCTGAGTTACAGGGCTATCTCCATCCAGCAGCACAGCCCCTCTGTTCCCTGCCGACCTTGCAGGTTTGGCACCATTTGAAAACAATTATTTTCCCCTGACTTGGCATTTTTGGCTCCTACCCAACTCCTTGCAGGCACTTTGGGATTTATAGTTAGAGATCCTCAAAGGAACAGTTATCTTGAAAGTTGAAATTATATCCAAAAGGCTAAAACATATCTTTCAGCTGAGCGTGGTTTTCCCTGCCAGAATTGCTTCACATGGATCAGGCCAACTCATTTTCCTGCAATGTAGGGGTTGCAGGAATACCTAAGGGAAGATTGGGCTGAATGTCTCTTACCACCAGGGACTTGACAATAGCAGCACAATTTACTTCCCTTCTGAGATGATTTACATAGCAGACAAACATGAATCAGATCTTCTGACTGAATAATTTTGTGTGATGAAAAAAATGTAAAATAAAGTAATTTAGCTGGTAAGTTAAGGTAATAAACATTTTTAATGCTCACAAGAGAAGGAGAGAGGAAGATCCAAGAATTATGACCAGACCCAGGTACCACTGAAGCCTTTAGCTCCCAAAAAGAGAGATGCTGAAACACAAAGATCCCAACCCTGGCAGCCTGTATTCCACCATGCACCATGAGGCTGCTTTGCCAATGGGAGCACAGGGAATGGGAGCTCAAAATTACCTCAGCTGTACCTGTCCTCCAGACTGAAACCAGGATCTTGACATTCTTGCATGCTGTATGGTGTTAAAAATGATTGTACTCCAATGGACATCTGTATCCCAACTTCCCTGGCAAGTGTTTAACTGTAGGGGAGCCCAAGCAAGCTGCTAATTTTGAATAGTGGGAACTGTTTGTGAGATTCCAGCCTTGAGATTGATGCCATTTCCCTAGCCAAAACTTTCCATGCCTTGGTTTCAAAGGTGACTATTTGAAAGATAAAAATAGAAATAAAATTATGTCAGTGTTTATCTTGCAGTCACCTCTTACTCAGAGCGGTCAAGACATCTTTGAATCATTCCTCACAAACACACTAGCAACCAAAACAATAACAAAAACTGCCAAAAAAAAAAAATCTGTGTTTCTGGTGTACAGAACTTCTTTCCTGCGGTAAGGCCTCTAGCACCTCATGCTGTTCTTGATTTTTATAGCTGTGGAAGGAAAGATGTTAAGCTTAAGGTTTGGAATTTGTGCTTTGATCACTAGTTATGTCATACAGCAGGACGTGCCAAGTGGAACTTTCTACAGTCTTCTTAGAAACACCCTAGCACAGATCCCAGCAAGACCTGGACCTCAGCCTGGCGCATTTCAGACTTGCTGATTTCTGAAGTTAAAAAATAAAAAGAAGCAATGCTGCTAGCAGCACTTTTGGATGTTTTTGATCCCCAGCCTTGCCGTGCAGCTTGTTCATGTGCAGTCAGCTGGATGGCCTTGCTCAGGACTCCCAGGGAGGCTCCTCCTCACATTTCTGCCCCCTGTTAAGACCCACTCATTTAACAGGAGACAAATATTTCAGTCATCCCCCAAGTCTGGTTTCTGCAGTTGCAGTATCTTCCTGAAGTGTTGGCTTTCACCTGCCTGTTAATAAAACATGCAGGTGACCGTGGTAAAGGAAGTGAACCCACGCACCTTCCACTGCCAGTGAAATGTCAGCTATTTTTGGTAATGACTTTAGCACAAAACAGATGAACTGAATGTTTAGTGTGATTTGGGTCGGTGCGACAGTGAGGGGCATGCATGGTCTGCAATGGAAATGGTAGTTGACCAAAGAGGGTAACAGGAAATAGAATAAATGAAATAAATAAATTAGTATCCACACTGGGTTTAAAAAGGAATTTCAAGGCTCTGCCATTGGATGAGTTTATTCATTTGCAATTAAATGAGCCTTTTCTCTGTCCATTAACAAAAATATAGCATCCTTATGGCTGTTACAGAAAAAAAAAAACATATATCAAGCTCACCTTAAAATACATATTTAACAATCCATATTCCATTATAACAGGTGGCCACGAGGAGGAAAGCTGGGACTACTGAACTATAACCATGACAGCTGTCAGGGAAACATGAGCTGGGAAAATACTCACTTGGGAAAATGGATCAGAGACAGGGGCTGATAAGAGTCAACACCTCTGCCTTCTGCAGGGCACTCAGACTTTTCCAAACAGGTACATCAGATGGAGCTGAGCCTGCCTGTTTTACAAAAAAATCATCCTACTCATATTTGGCCATACTTCATCCTGGGAGATAATTCCTATCATTCCTTCTTTTGGAATTCCAAATTAATTCTAATTTATTGTTAATCATTTCTATAATAATTTATTATAATTTATTGGTTCTTTCTCCACACATCAATGCCCAAATGATCTCCCTGGAAAGCATTCCTCACAGGGAGTGCCATCCTGCCAGGACCCTGTTTTGACCCATGCCAGTGCTACCTGCATGAACTGACCCTATGGAAGTATCTGCAGTTCCTTGGGAATCCTTTCCCATCTGAGAGATGTCATGAAAAACTGTTAGTAAATTCTGTTTATAAGTGGTTAAATCTGTTTCCTCAAAGAAAAGTGAAACCACAAGCAGGATAAGAGGGTCAGAGGAAAATTCCTAACCCTGGAATCCAATGCACTTTAGAATAAAATACGATAAATCTGCTTAGTGAGTGACAGCAGCACTTGGTAGGAATGCAGTTGTAGCCCATCATTTATCAGAGCCTCACATCTTTATCAGACAGATTTCTTTGCAGAGTTTGGCTACATCATCATTTGAAAAACTCCCATAAAAATGCAAAGTTTGCTCTTACCTGCCTCTGCCCTCCATGCAGTCCCTTGGTTTGCACTGCATTCCTGACACTCCTGCCCCTTGCAGACCAGAGCTCCATTAGCACAAGTTTTTGGTGATGCTCAGATTGCTTTCGACACCCAGAGTGCTTAATTCTTCAGGCTGTCTGGAATATATTGGCATCAGTGGTGAATAATCCCTCCCAAGTCATCACATCAGGCCTGTTTTAGTAAATCTTTCCGCTTATTAGGAGCAAATTTAAACCATCTAAATATGCTTATGTAAGGAGTCCTTTAAAAATAGTTCATAAATTTAGGAGCCAGCATACACTGAAAAAATACAATAAAAAAGAAAAAAGTCAGTGACATACTTTAGCCCAGTTTAAACTCAGCTGAATCCTCTCATCTTTTGCAAAACAAACAGGAGGTTTTGCATAAAAGCACCCAGCAAAGTCCTGCTGGTGTTAAGACATTCTTTCTGAAATGCAAGGCAACAATTCATCCACTTTATGAGCCCAGGGCCGAGCTGGTATCTACATTCCTGAGCAGGCAGCCAGGATTTAGAGAGGTACATGTGCAGGCCAGTGGCTCCCCAGCTCTGCAGGAGTGGAGAGGGTGTCCCCTGGAGCACTCAAGCTTCTGGCATGACTCTTTGGGATAAAGAAGTTGGGGAGCAGTTGCTTGGCATAACCTGCAGGCTGTTCATGGCAGCCCCGGGGAGCAGCTCTCTGTGCCAAGCTCTTAGCCAGGCACTGGGGCCAGGATGCTGTAATGCTGGCCAGGAGAAATCAGCAGCACTCGGGAGAGTCACTGTCAGATCTTGGTTGGAGCTGTATTTTCCTGAAAGCCAGACTCCCTGCAGAGCATCCTCCTCTGCATCCTGCAAACACAGCAGCCACTGCCTGGCCAGGGGACCTTGCCATGCAATCATAGAATGGTTTATGCAGGAACAGATCGTAATGCCCATCTCATCCCAACCCCTGTCATATCCCAGGTTGCTCCAAGTCACATCCAACCTGCCCTTGAACCCTTCCAGGGGTGAGGCAGCCACAGCTTCTCTAGAAAACCTTCTCCTTGCCCTCCATCCTGACACAGGCACTTCCCTGTGACTGCTGCTGAGACCTACCCTCATTTGCTGGTGTGCAAGAGGTGCAGGTGCAGCCCCAGGTGTTATCATTCTTTACCCTGAGCGTGTGCATGAGAATGGCAGTGGTTTGGTCAGTGTGCTCTTAAATCAATGATCCTATTAAAAAAGCAGACTGCCAGTGGATGGAGAATTCATTGGTATTGCAGGACTGTCTTTTAAAGATGCTCCCCAGGGCTGACTTGAAGCTTCTGCTTGACAGGTGTATGTAATGTACCAGGATCCAGGGAGAAATCCTGTCTTGACAATTCAGCTGAAATGAGGCAAGGAAGAGAAAGGACAGAGTAGGCAGGTTCACGTGTGGGTTAATTTACAGCATCTCTCAGTGTCTGCCAGCTCAGTACTTGGAAATCCTGTCACATTCTGGGAGATTGTATGAATTATAAATTCCCACTAATGGCCTCACACATATGGATGTTTCAATAGTAGTTCCTTAATTTTCATTTTCTATGTAGCAAAAAAGACAAAAGGACTTGCAGCACATTCCAGAGTGATGCACTGCCTGATTGTGACAGTATTTCTCTGTGCCAGGAAGAGTTGTATTTATCATGCAGGAAGGTAATCTTCTACACTTCCAGTATAAGTAAATATAAAGCATTTTGCTCTGATTTTTATTCAGGCAGATTATGCCTTAGATAAACCCCACTTCCAAATGTACAACCAATATTTAGACAAGTCTAAACAAAATCTTATTTTAATAAATACATAGTTTGAGGTCTGAGGAGATTTTGCCTTTGTGCACCAAAATGTTGAAACAGCTTTTATGTGTCTCACAGCATTTCCACTGAAAGCAAGCATGATTACACTGAGATGCAATCAAAGCAGAAAGGTGTGTTTGTACAGCACTGAAAATGTACTGGGATATCCAGAGAAGATTATGTTATCTTGCTGCCACATTGCCCCTTAGGTTTAAAAATAGCAGTTCTTTGCTCTAGTTTGCAGTGCACTGGAATTCTATCTCTGATTTTCACCTGGAACCTTCTGATGGAAAGAAAATCAGAATAGATGCCTCCCTTAAGGGACAGTGGGGAATGGCTTTAAACTGACAGAGGGCAGACTAAATTAGATATTAGGAAAATATTCTTCTTTGTGAGGTGGTGAAGCGGTGGCACAGGTTGCCCAGAGAAGCTGTGGATGCCCCGTCCCTGGAAATGTTCAAGTCCAGGTTGGATGGGATTTGGAGTAATTTCAAGCACCTATGTATTTGAGGCAAGGGAGGTTAATAATTGAATCAATAGTTTCCTTTGAAAATATCCTCCACAACTCTGACTCCATGTTAAATTATTCCCCAATTTTTCTATATTCACACAATCCTAGATGCTCTGCATTAATTACATTTGGAAAGTTGTCCCCTCACAAGCTCCTGGTGCCATGGGTGGTCTGAACCCAGCCACAACCCCAGCAACTCATCAAGCTCAGCACGTTAATTAATTGTTGCTGCATGTGATCTTGTGGTGCTGCAGGGCAGGGGGTGGATGTGGCACACTAAAGTCAGGTTCTGTTTCATTTCTGGAGGTATGTCCCTCTGCTTGATTCCTCCTGCCTAACCCAGGGTTAGGGTTAGAGGTTATGGTTAGGATTAGGGTTATTGTCCTTTTCTCCTGTTAATAATCTCTCTGTGCCAGCAGTTTTGGCAAGTGCACTGTGCCCATCTCTCCCAAACCCTTTTTTCCTCTGGCTGGGGCTGTGGACAGCCCTGGGATGAGGCAGCAAGGTCTGGCTGGCCCTGCCTGTCCTTCCACAGCTCCATCCCACTGCTGGATCCCACAATTGGCTCTGCCAGGCACTCACCCCTCCCAGCTCCCATGAAAAATCCCATGGCTTTGGGGACACTCAGAACTTGCAGCCCTGTGCTTGGTCTGTCCTGCTTCCCTGGGCTTCTCTGCAGCACAAAACCTTTGTACCTGGCAGAGGGTAAATGAAAATTAGTATTTTTTCCCTCCTAAAGGCACCTTCTTGAATGTTCCATTGGCTGTTTTCTTCACATGAACATTTTTCTATTTTTCATCTGCTAGACAAGGTCATGACATTGCATTTTGCCCTGTGGAAATTTTAAACAAAAATAAAGCTATTTTTATTTTGATTTCCAGCTTCTCTGAATATCAAGGGGAAGTGCATTAGCCCCATTTCTTTCAAAATGACTTTTTAATAAAAACATTCATGTTTTTCCTAATACTGAAAACATGGCTTTCTCTTCCCTTGAACATTCCTTGTCTTTCTTTTAAGTAGTTCTGATGAAAATTACTTTGGTTTTCTTTTACTAGAAAGCTTGCATGAAACAAGGCAGAACATTGCCTTGAAATGAAGAAAACATATCTCTTATTTTAATATTTTTATAAAAAAACTGACTTTTCTCCCCATCTCATTGCTCATATTTTAAAAAATTATTATCAAATAGAGAGTAGAAAATCTTGAGTATTATTCTTTGGCTCTGCGTTCAAATTGAAGGTTTTTAAAATTCTTCTTGGCTGTTCACAAGCCCAGAGGATTTCTTTTGATTTTTTAAGCCTCTCTAGAAAGTGCAGCCTTTTCTCTGGGGACAAGTTCTAAAAGAAACAAATCAGAGACGAGGAATTTTAGTAGTCAGTTCACTCTCTGGCTCATTCCTTTGTCTCTCTCCTGTCAAGCCACTTTGATTCTGCATCCCCCACATATCTCAGCCTTTCGAGGCATTTATAAATTATAGAAGTATTTATTATTGTGGGGAAAATATGATCATTCACTGAACTCATGGTGAACTTTGCACACATGCTCACTCCTTTGGTTCTGAGATTTTTTTCATAGCAAGCAGCCCCCCTTGCTTTAGATCTGCAGGCTGAGAGCCTGGCAGGTGAGCTGAGGCTCATTCTGCAGAGCCCAGAGCTAGAGCAAAATGCAAAAATGCCCACTGCATACTTCTTTTTCCTAAAATGAATCTGCAACTTTCCCTCATGTTTGTCCAGTTTGCCCTATAAATATAGCAAGCACCATGTTGGTGAATCTCTGGGAAAAATTTACCCACAGTCCCACAGAGCTTTATGGTGAGATTTTCAGTTCCTTTGTTGCTAAAATATAAATGTGTGTGAGGGTGGGATGTGAAAAACTTGTGAATAAAATTTAGCTGTATTTTTAACTTCCTTGGGCAGTATTGAAAGAATAAGTTGGTGTGTATTCAACAGGGATCTTGTCACTCCTCCACTCTTCCAACACCATTAAACAGGACAGTTCAATGGCAAAGGATTTGGCATATTTGGGTTCACACCTGAATATCCCACCTGGGAGACTGATAATTTTTAATCACTGGGATCTGTTCCACTGCTGGCTGTGCAGACACATGACCACATCACGTTTCCTCTCATCCCCTCCCTTGATGCTAAAAGAGCAAAGTTCTCAGAGTGTGCTGTTCCACTGCTGCAAAGACACTGCTCAGCACAGACACTCTGGATTTGAGCTCAAACCTCCAGAGAAGGCCACTTAATCCCCAAAAACACCTTCAGTAGCCCCCTCAAAGACTCCTCACTTACTGTGTCTTCTGTGATATCTTCCATTAACACTACCAGGGACCCAAACCCTGCCTGATCACTGAGTGATCTGTTCTCCACCAGGCCAGAAAATGAATGCATTTAATAAGGATTAACCCCAGCTGGCACTAGGGAGCAATAAATATCATAGCACCAGCATTTGTAACGCTGCAGTTATCATTGTGTCAGCATTTCTGTTATAAACCAGGGGTTGCAGTGGATTAGAACTCAGCCATAAAATTTTCTCCAGGCTGAAACTTGGCATAAAAAAGAAATATCAGTCTATGATATTTTTTCTTAACCTTTTAAAAAAATCTTTTCAGTCTATTTAAAGTTGTAAAAAAGAAAGAATATGAGACTCTTCCCAAATTCTTTAAATCATCATCCAGGCCTCTGGGGAATGAAGAAAGACTCTGGCTGTGGCTGCATTTATGGGTGAGTTTTCAATGGGGTATCAGAAGTTCAGGGATTAAAGACGTTTTTTGGTATTTCTTGAAAGTCAAAAGCTTTGTCACATTATATTAAAGAGCTCAATTCTTTAGCAATGGGGCTTTACAAATATTTCTTGCTCCCCTTTTTGTTCAGAGAAGTGAATAATCTGAAACGACCAGGACCTCCAAAGCACACTGAGTACCCAGGCCAAGCCCCAGGTTAGGGGTCCCACTGGGATCCCTCCTTGTGCCAGGCTGGGGCAGCTCAGGGGACAGACTGGGGGGGCTGAAATCAGGGTTGTTCAGATGTTATTCTGAGCTGAAACTCGAGGTTTTTATCAGAATTAGTTCCCTCTCAGAAAGCAGCTGCACACTGAGGGGATGCCATGGAAGGAGGAGCAGCAGGCACAGAGCTGTGCCCTGGATGCTCCTGGGACTCTGAGCCCCTTCCCAGAGCAGACATCAGCCCTGCTCTCCCTGCCCACCGTGGGCAGCACAGCCCAGGGTTCCTGTGCCTGCACCAGCTGCTGGCTGCAGAAAAGCAGAGTTTACCCGGCACTGTACAAGCACACACTGCCAGAAAGGTCACCACTGTTTTGCGTAGACCTCAAGAGAAGAACATGAATTAATTTGTTCCCCTCAAATAGCATTTTATTTTAGAAACAGGAGAGCTGGTTGTGTTATTTTTTTTCCTTGTGCAGTCTGAGGTATAATACTGAGTTCCAGTTTCCCTAAGAGCTGAACTTCATCCTCCTACTAGGATGGTTTTATTTTAGTTACCAAATATTTGAGGTTAAAGTGAATAGTTCATCTTTAATGGGATTATCTCTTTCAATGTTTGCTTTCATTACAGTTTGAATTGCTCTGAGCATGAGAATCTAACCTCACCAAAAGCATATTTTTGTAATTTGATACAAACTAAATTTAACCTTTGACTCTCATCTATAAAGACGTTACTTTTTTCCACTGAAAAGCAGAATGTTAGATTAAAGATCTGCCAGTTTCAATTTCCAGGTTGCTAACCTTCCTGTGATTGGGTCCTGCACGGTGGAAAGCTGTGTATTCACTAAAGGTATTTAACATTAGCTGTAATGGTTGAGATGGTCTCAGAACTGCTACTTTTAATGGCTAGCTGGAAGTTGTCTACTGATTTTTTACATGGACAAGAATTTCCCTGACCTACACTGTACAATACAGGAGAACTCTTTGGACAGAGATATTTAAAATA
Organism: Geospiza fortis; assembly: GCF_000277835.1. Lineage (NCBI taxonomy): Eukaryota > Metazoa > Chordata > Aves > Passeriformes > Thraupidae > Geospiza > Geospiza fortis. The sequence goes on along the minus strand of NW_005054308.1, from coordinate 3,409,518 downwards.
AAGTCTTCCCTTTGAGTCACTTCACCATGTCGTTATAGTTCTTTTGTTAAACAAATAAATTTTATCCAAATGCTTTGGAATATTAAGGCTGTGCTTAGGAAAACTAGATACATGTTCCCTCTCCTGAGGGCTCATGTTAAATGGGATACAGAAAGGGAAAAAGAGTCTCTGTATTATTCCATATATTTCCTCCAGTAAATCACCAGGAAAAGTGGAGAGGACAGGCTTTGTTTTAGGAAAAAGTTTTATCCTTGTTCTCTGCTGGGAGACATCTTCTAAATACGTGGAGCTTTTCCCTTCTGCTTTGATAAGATGAAGTGTTGAAACTTTCACTGACAAAGCTTTTCAGATATTTGTCAGCAATTTAAGGGTGGGTTCTTTAGAAAGAGCAATTAAGTGTGAGTGAAAAATTATGATGTCTCCAGTCCTGGAGGACAGATCCAAAGTGGATCAGCTGTCAGATTCCTGGGGAGGGACTGATGCTCCCCTGCCTTTCTGCAGAAATGATGTAAAGGGGAAATGGCTCAGTGCATTCGTCAGGACACGGAGAGGAATGGGGGTGCATTTATTCATTTATTTAATCAGGAAAATTCACTATGAATTCTACAAAATCTTTTCACTTGATAGGTTTCCTATGTCTCTGTTTTTTATACTTCAAAGAAAAGCCTTTGTGTTCATAAACTCACTCAAGTTGCATGGGGAAGATTGATCTGGATACAAAATTTACACTGTTAAATCTGTCCATTCTGTAGAGGAAAGCAAACAAGAAAAAACAAAAAAAAGACAAAACAAAACAAAAAAGAACCCCACTTTTATTTCAGCTCTGCAGTCATCAGGGAAGAATACTGCAGCTAAAATTGAAATTTCAGATTGAACACTGCACTATACTGCACTAATAAATGGTCAGCTTAGAAGCATTTCCTGTTTATACACTGTGTTAATAAGCATCCATCACCCATGTCACATATACGGGATACCAAATTCAAATGTCAAACAAAATGTAAGAGGTCACACATTTTCCTTTGCTAACTAAAAGTGTAATTCATAAATATTATTGCTACCAAACTCTCCATCTACAGCACTTGTTTAGAAATATGCACATGTAATATAAATTGTGATTAAGTTAAATGGGTATATTATTTCCTGTTTTAAGGGCGAGCAGCAGCATGAATTATGTTTTACTCAATAGGATTTCAATAAAAACCTACAGCCTAACAAGCTGCTATCATACACTTCAGCTGCACAGACTAACATGAGAAGAGGCTTATGATCCACCACTGATATTTCAGCTGTTTCTCTGTCTGTTATTTCTGCTGATGCAGAAATACACAAACGAGAAAACACATTTTCTTAGCTCAAAACCTCTTCTCATTTTTTTCTATTAAAATTAATCTTATTTGGTTTCTACATGCAGAATAAATAAGGTAAATATAATCAGCTAATGGCAGTTTTTTTCATTTTTACTGACTTAAGAAATGTAGGGCTGGAGGAAATCACTCTGTGAAAATAATCAGCAACTCCCATGTTTAGAAATTACTTGTTTTCATTTGTACAAATCAAACACTCAAGGGACAAAATAATGGAGAGGTTTTAGAAATTACTTAAACAGATTTTTGAAAATGGAAGATGTGCTTTCAATGTCACGTAGTCACTAGATTTTCTAGAATTTTTGGCTAGCCTGTGGTGTCTCTCTTTTCTTGATATTGAATTTGCAGTTAATTTGAAGCATTTTAGGACCAGATTCAGAATTCTCTGGGGTAATTTTAAAGACTGTGAGTAGAACAGAATTAAATGAATTTGAAGAAAAAACCTGAAACTCTGATATTATGCGTAATATTGTTACTGTGACAAAATATTCTCCCTTCAGGTCCAATGAAAGATCTTGCTCACAAAGACACCAAATAAAGATATTAAAAATTAGTTTAAAATATACCATCCCCCCCCCACTCCATTTACATAAAAACTGCCAGAATTCCTTAGCTTTTTGTGTTCAATTAAAGAATAGGAGCAAAGGTACATTTTGCTTGGATTTTATTTAAGGAGAGTCATTCCCACCAAGGAGCTGCAGAGCCCCAGATAAGCAGACCCAGTTACTGCTTGTCTTGAAGCACTGCATACAAAATGTGGTTGCAAATACTGTCAAATCAAAGGCTTTCAAGGCAAATAAGAATGCCACACATTCCCAAGTTATCTACTCCTTTTTTTTCAAGCTTTGGGTAAAAAAAGGAGGTTTACCAAGTCACTGGAGTCTGGTGTTCTTTTAAAAGCTTGTAAAATGGGAGCCTGAATATTTTCTTTTATTAGGAGGACCATAGTGCACAGCAAACACAAAGAAGATTACTGAAAAGGAAGGGGTGCTAAGACCTTTAAGATACTCAGAAAGGAAAATAAGTTCCATATTCTGAAAATCCTAGGAAAACAGCCATATAGGAGCACTGAATTATATTTCAGCGTTTTTTACAGTAGTGTAAAATCTTTGATGTGTCCCTGTTTATGAAGTGAAGGAGACACCAAGGCAGATACTACCAAAAAGGAAAAATGCCATTCCATTTAAGTATTCCAGTAATGGAAAGAGAGCCTTATTCATTAAAATTTCAGCACTAATAAATAACTAATTGTGTCAATCTTACCCTCCATGTTTGGGCCGCTGAATATCAGTAGTTAAAAACATAATAGAATGAAGTTATTAATATATATTATTGAGTGATTTCCTTGAAAACAGCCGACAAACAGGGAAGAATTCCAAAACCAGTTTATAAATCTCTGTGTTGAGTTTGTTTTGCTGTGGGGTTACATCCTTTAGCTTTTTCATATTCCTGAAAACTTCCCAGAAGGAATTCCCAGGAGATGTCTCTGTTTTTACACCACACCACATGTGGGCCTGTGCTGTCCTTCCATCCTGGAGTGGGAAGGGAAAGCCCCAGGTGCTCCAGGGAGCAGCAGCAGCCCTGGCGCTGTGGGAGGATCTGGAGGAAAAGGGTCTGTCCAGGCTTCCTCCAGACCTCCTGGGTCCCAGGGGATCCCTGGGGCTTGTGAACCTCAGCTCAGCCTCGAGGGCATTCACAGGGACAGAGTTCCTGGATGCTGGGTGGGAAAATCCCCAGGGAAAAGGGTTTGACAGGGCAGGAGCGGGGGTGCAGTCCAGGCCCACGTGAGGAACCCCTGCGTGTTCAAAGGAAGGGCTTTGTGAGTAGAGACAATGTCCTTCCCTGAGAGAAGATCAAACCCTTCCTAATCTTCTGTTGCAACAGACAAATGACTTAATAACTGTCTGCATATTCTCCACATAAGCTTTTCAAAAATAACTGAAAGAGTTTGTAGAATTGGTGTCCCTAACTGTTGAAAAACAGGGACTGAAGTAAGAACATATTTTCTTTTTTTCTCCAAGAGGCCAAAACATTGCAGTTTTTTTCCCTTCTTCACACAAGTAGTACCATATTCTTGGGAGATACAAATTTTCCTGAAGGCAGAGACAATGCAGCAGTGTGTCCTTCTGTTCCAAAAGTGCCCTGTGAATGTTCCAGCTGATCCCAGGTGGCTGCTAGATCTTCTACAAAATTTATCCTTTTATTCCATGCTTATTGCTAAAATCCCTGTTAATTCTTAGACGAGATTTTTGTACAATTCATGAAATCTGTTAATCTTCTAGATATTTTAGGAATATACACTGATAATAATAATAGTAGTAATGATAATAATAATAGTAATAGGAGGAAGAAGAAGAAGAAGAAGGAGGAGAAAAAGAAGAAGAATAATGTGTTAATTAAAATTAAACATCAGTAATGTTAATAGGTTGTAAAAGAGTTTTGTGTTGTTTTCATTTCATACACAGAATTGTCTAAAGCACCGCTTCTACTGGCAGAAGCAATAGTGTCCAACTTTCAGGTTTCCAATTCTTTTGGATTCCCACCTCTGAAATTTTACAACTAAAAAGAGATAATACAGCATGTAGCCACTGCTACAGGAACGTGAATTTTTAAAGGGCCTGAGGCAAGGATTTGGGAAGGTACCAGCAGTGGGTTCAGGAAAAAAGGAAATTCACTTAAGAACCAAACACCAGTTAAGGCAGCAGTGATTTCTAATATCAACTTGCAGTGTGCATTATTTCACCAAAAATCAAATTAAAAACTGTGCATTAACCACAAATATACCACACACAATTTCCTCCAATGTAATTTGCTTTTTGGATAGGTGTGACTAGCAGAGCCCTCTGTATCACTGGCCATCTCCCCCAAGGCGGCACTCAGCAGCCCCTCAATAAAAACCTGATTTCTGCACTGAAGACTCCACATGTGCTGAAAGGTTGAAGGCCCAGGGACTAGAGGTAAGCAATGGACAAAGATTGTCTGGAAAGGGCTGTCCTCTTTGAATCCCTACTACTCTTAATTTGAGTGGAAAAATTTTAAAAGCCCACAAATGTATAGCTCTTCCTTCAGAGCCTAATACACACCAAAATGTAAATAATGAAGGACTCTGTTTATCACAGTCATTGACCACTTAAAAAAAATGTGTTTGAAAAAACCTTCAAAGAGACAGAGCAGATCAGAACAGTCATGGTGACCCTGTGGCCCCACAGGAAAATGTCACTGTGATGTCCTATGCATTTAACCTCAAAAAAAAATGTCACTTGGTCAATGCATCTTCTTACAGTTACAGATTGCTTGACTTTGAGCATTTTCCTTTTGTGCGCACCATGAAGAGCAGGATATGGGGAATCCATTTGAATTCACAATTAGTGGCCCCTTTTAGAACCCAAAGCAAAGGAACAGAAGGTGTTGAGCACAGCAAGACTCCAGCAAAATGTAGATAGAACAGGGAAAATTATTTATTTTCCCTCTGTGAATGAGTGTTCGGTATTATTTCTCACCAGGGGCCCAGTACTGCCCAGTACACTGCTCAGACAAACTTCTCCAAAGTCATTTAGGTTCATACATTTTTGTTGTATGAACAGCAAGGTTGTCTATGGAGCATGTGCCACCTTGCAGACAGCAGTGAAGAAGGGAGTGCCATGTGTGACAAACAACAGTCCCCAGAGTCAAAGGGAATTCACAGGTTACTGCTGGGTACATCTGTGGGAAAGCTGATCAGTCAGCTGGAAATTTGACTTCTGTAGTTACAACTGGAGTTCAGTATCCTGCTGCCTCAGGGCACAAAGGCTGAGCTGGAGCAAAGCTGGAGAGAGGCCATCTCCAAAAAGGAGCAACTTCTCTCCTTTTCCCAGAAATGCTGCGGTTCCTCCTCCGTGTCAGAGACAAATGATGAATTCTGATGGGAGGAAGGCTGTGGGACACAAATTTTACATTAAAAGCCAAATTATATTTCTTCCTGTTTATAACTGCAGAACTCTGGCTCAGCAGAGCACCAACTCCTCCCAGCCACTGAACATGTGCACAGCAGAGACCTCAAGCTGCACTAAGCCCTCCCATGGCAAATGAAACACAACGGGAAGGTAATGAGAGACATTTTAGCCATCTATGGTCAATTAAGCTAATTTAATACCCCAGCAACTCAGTGTATAACATTTAGCCCTTTCCATCACTTGTTTTGTTCCACTGACATTCAATCACTTATTTACCTCTGTTGCTCAAGGGCCACACCTGAGCTCTGATTTATGGAGCACAGTTGCAAGGGAAGAGCAGCCAGTTTCACTGCTGATTATTACATTTCTGCTTAGTGAGTAACAGGCTCAACCTGCACAGGTAACTTGGAGGGAAATTAGCACAGAACCTTCTGTTCTTCCACCTGTTCAACTGTATCCCCTGCTTTTGTTTGAAGTGACAAGCTTTTCTTGTCACCTCTGCGGACTTTCCATGCACCGCTGGGTCACCTGGCAATATTTCTTTCCAGAAACCAATTGAGGTTTTCACTTTTTTGGCATGTTTGATGAGCCTGACATTTCTGGGAAGCCTCGGTCCTGGTGTGCATGCATTGGCACAGTAAGCCCACCACGTCTTGAACACATCATGTTTATCACTGGTGCAGCTCCTGAGCCAAAGGTCTGACCATCCCCAAATCACATTTGGGTTTACTTTGATCTGCTCACAGACAATGGACAGAGCTGAAGTTTCAGGGTGGTCAGCAGACTAGCTGGCACAATAAACCAGATGGATTACTAAACATCTGGATATCCCCTCCTAAATTTAAAAAAAAATCACCAAGTTGAAATTTCCAAGAGAAGAGGGAAAATGTGTCCAGAGAAACCCAGATGTTGAACATCGAGGTTGGATGTGGTTTAGATTGGTGGTGCAGAGGTGAGGGCAATTATTAATTTTTAAAAGGAAAACAAGATTGTGAATCAATCAGAATCAGCGGTAGGCTTCATTAATAAATGTAGTTTTCTGGTTTCCAGCCCTATTTGCAGAGGTTCTGAGCACTTATAATTCATATGTAAGGCAAAAAGGACTTCAGATGTTCAGCAGTGTTAAAGTCATTGAAGCCTATTGTGTCCCTTGAACCCCAAGACACAGCAGCCTTTTAACTGCAACTTCCCGTGGCTCATTTCCAGTAAAGAAACATAAACATGTGAGGTCTGCTGACTCTCTCTCCATTTAGACTCTGGGAACTTGATAAATGCAAAACATTTGCTTACCTTATGAAGAGGAAGTCATGCTCTCTCTATTGCAAAATTTTGACGGCAGAATGAGGGACTCGTTGCTGTAAAGCAAGAAAAATAATGCGAGAAAACTGTGTTTTCAGACAGATTGTGTGGATTATTTTTTATGATTTCTGACTGTTTTGTCTTGGCAAAGCAGGAGTCTAACAAAACAAGTGATGAAGGCTCCTGGCATGTGACTTCTCAAATATTTAGCAAGTATTTGTACATTTTATTAAGTCAAGATGACTCATCCATCTTGACTTGCTTACATGTATGTTTCATGTTCTATGCTATGTAGACCAATAGAAAGTGTTAGTCATTTGTTTTATTACTGCAGGGTTTTATTTCAGCAAAACTATCTACTTTTTGATGCTCTTTATTTTCAGAACAGCTCGGGGTGAATTTTGCAGGTCTGCAAAACCACTGGCCTTTCTATCTTTTTTCTAGGCAGAGGAGACATAGAACTGTGAAGCAGAATCTCAGTTTTCAGTTTAAAATTAAAAGAATAAGTTGCTCTCCCTTTTATTCAGGGGCTGTGTTCTTGGAAATATAAGTCTGGTAAAGACAGAGGAATTATTTTTGCCAAAATTCTTCCACTGCTTTTTGCTGAAGGCCAGGTCTTCTGCAGCCAGGAAAAAGGAACCTATAACCATAGGTGTTTTGATTTTGGGAAAACTTCCATGGGAGGTAAAGTTTAGAGGAGAGAGCGACAATGCAGATATTTACTACAGGGGATGTGGACATTTCAATCCTTTTTTTGAGCTTCAGTTGGTCCAACTTAAATGAATTTAGTCTCTTCAGGTCTCTAACACCCCCTGGCTGCCCAAAAACCCAACAACTGCTGGGTTTGCACGAGTCACCCTGAGGTATGAACTTGGACAAATCTCTTCTAGGGTGCAAATATGGGTTTTCTCAGCTAAAATCCTATAATAGCTGTGCCATGTTATGGTGCAGCCTCTGGGGTGGGGCTGTGTCCTTCCCCACAGATTTAGTGCTTCCATAACCAGTTATTGAGTTGCCCTCTCATCACAAGTGAGGTGAGCAGTTTTTTACCAGACAAAGGGGTCAGCCCACTCTGAAGATGGCAGCATGATCTAGTGAGCTGCTAATCAGTCTGAAATGGGGGTCAGATAATGCTGGTGAAACATTGTGAAGTCATACAGGCCACAAGGCAAAGATTTGGGACATGAGTGTTTAACATATGACCTAAATCTAACTCAGATTTGTTCATCTAGACAGATATTCATTTAAGCCAGTTCTGAAATTTCTGACTGAAGCCAGGAAACCGCACAGTTAAACCTCATTAAAAACAAAATAAAATAAAAACTGGGGAGGGGGGTTCTGTGGAAAATTGTTGTTCCAACTAAAAGATATACATGGACAGTGCTTTTCTTCTGCTAAAAACATTATATTTCTCTGGAAAAGGAAAAACCTGGGCACCAAAATAAATCTCCTGAAAAGTGCAAATTTTATGTATTAGTTCCTGCCAACAAATTGCTACTAATGAAAATTCTGTTTCCATCACTTTTTTTATTTTCACAAAAATCTTGCCTAAGCTTTTATCAGCTCCACACATCACTGTCTTCTATTTGCAAAGTCTGTGCTACCTTCGTGTCTTGTTGTGTAAACATTTATATTATGTTTTCTTTTGCAGACCAACAGCACATCTTCAGGAAAGAGAGTAAGGGAAAAATAGCTTAGCACTAAACATGTCTTTTCCATCAGTAAAAGAGAACAGATGGAATGGCATGTGAGAGGCTCTTTAACTGAAAAATATGTGGTAGATACATAATATACATGTCTTTAAACTCGTATATAGGAGCACACGGGCACATGTGCATGCACAGATGACACACCAACATCATGTACACTCTGCAAGGTAAATAAATGCAGGTGGCAGCAGATTTATGTTCCATAGCCAAACACATTTAGCAGCATCCAAAAGAACCCTGAGAAGGACACTGTAGATGTATATTTTATCTGCAATAGCAATCTACCTAATCTATTCTGAGTTTTGGCTGGTGTCTCAGGGTTCTCTAGTGTTGCCAATTGTGCAGTAAATCTGCTGGGTCACATTACCAGACGTATCAATACCATTCACGGTACAAATGAGCCATCAGCAAACGGCAAACACCAATGCAGATCATTTAAAAAAAAAAAAAAGAAAATAATAAGTAGGACTGCCCTATCCCCTTACAGCCCTAGGAGTGAAAAATGAGTTATAATGCAGAACACCTGTGCCACATAATGAAAGTCCTGGAAAGCAGTTGTGGCTCAGAAAAGCTGCTCAGGATTGTAACATATCCCTGCATCCAGGAACATAAAGGCCAACAACCAAACCCAAACCAGCTCAGACCATACACTGCCTTTGCCCAGGAGTTTTTCTGATGACAAAGAAGCAGAAGCATAATTCAGTGCTTGGGAGTGGCTGGGGCAAACCCTGACACACAGCCTTTCCCAGCTCAGTCTGGAGATGAGTATTAACACAGGGGAAGAGTTGCTGCTTGGAAGATCCTGGAGATCACACAAATAGCAGGGGCTTCCCTTGTCTCACTCAAATCAATTGTTCCTGCACCAGGGTCTGCAGCACGTGACAGAGCTCCTTTATTGATTTTCCCAAATAAAAGATATGGAGAGGCAGAGCCTGTGAGAAGAGTTGCTTATTCATTAGACTAAACACTCTTGGGAAACAGAGCAGAAGCTTCAGGGCACAAAAGCCCTTGTAGAAACAGCCAATGTCAAAACCAACACAGGCTTAGAAAAGCATCTCTATGGTGTGTAATTATGTTAGTCATCCTGTTAGGCTGGGCAGAAAGGGTGCCTGGAGATGAGGAAGGTGGTCAGGTTTAACCCTTTGGGATGGAGAACTGGAGTTTTGGAGGGTTAGCTGGAGAAAAGGGTCTTGTGTTGAAAATCCAAATGGACAATAAGACGGAGTTCAAGTGATGGAGACTCTATCATGTCCCTTGGGAAACTGTTTTATTAATAACTTACACTGTGAGTAAAAGTTCACCTCTTATTTCCACGTTTGATTTTTCCTTCTTTGACATGAAGCCAGAGGACTTTGTCTGCCAACCCTAAAGAGATTTTTATTTGTGATATTTAAGGATTGGTAGAGTAACCCAGAATTTAATTTCTACTTATGGATATTTCTTTCAATTTAAGGGTCCTTCCACTCCTTTTTTTTAACCCAGTGCTTTCTTTTGTATCAGAAGGAGTCCCGAACTTCAATCTTCAGGGATCACACATAATACAGCACAGATTGGGAAGGAAGGTACTTAGAAAATGCATATGGAAGGTCTAGAGATCCTGAGAAAGCTATAAAGCTCTGCAATGAACACAAACCAGAGCAGTTCCTGGAAGCTCCTAAAATAAAACTGCTGCTTTATTAAAAATTAACATTTTAAAAATTAATCTCACTTTGAGTGGCAAATACAGAATAAACCCAGCAGAACGGAAATAAATTGGTTTCCAGGAGGACTAGTCCTGCATGGCCAACACACTGCTGAAGTAACTGGGGGTTTTTGCTGTTGTAAATAGCAGAATTGTCCCCCTTATCAGGAGATTTCCCTATTTTTTGCTTTGCACTCCTGTTGTTCTTTGGAAGGTTTTTATGTAACATTACTGGTTGTCCTGCAAAAATTGGGATTAACTTGGAAGACATATATTGCAGATTGGATTAGACTTCAAAGAGGTGTTGCTAAAGAGAACTTTTAAAAGGCTTTAAAAAATGAATCGCACCGATACAGGCTCTTTTCCTTTGAACATGGGGGATAAAAAAGCAGAGTTTAATATTACTTAAATGCGTCCAGCAATTAAGTTGCTTGGTACTCAGGCAAGGCACATGGGGAGGTTTTCAAAGGAAAGAGGATATTTGAGTGACTTTTCAATGATTCCCTTTCTCCACATTTCTTCTGTGCCCCTGAGACAGCTGACACCCATCTCAGTGCCTGTGTCTGAATCTGCCCTCCCTGCAGAGCTCCACAGCCCTGTAACCACCAAAGGGAAAATGGCTTCAAACTGACAGAGGCTGGGCTAGATTGGGGTTTGGGAAGGAATTCTTCCCTGTGAAGGTGGAGAGGCCCTTGCACAGGTTGCCCAGAGAAGATGGGGACAGCTCATTCCTGTCAGGATGATGGGGCTTGGAGCCACCTGGTCTAGTGGAAGGTGTCCCTGCCCAGGGCTGGGGGTTATAACAGGGACATCTTTAGGGTCCCTTCCAACCAAACCATTCTGTGATTGGCCCAGGATTCCCCTTTCCTGCCTGGGTATAAAATGACCCCCTTGTCTTCTGTACCTTCCCCTCAGGCGCTGTGAAATGCACTGGGGCAGGATGGACACCCCTGCCTGTACCAGCACCTGTGTCTCTGGAGAACCACATAGGGTTTAAACTGGGGATATTTTAAGAATGATGGGCTAATTTCTGGACAGTCTCTGCCCCAAACCTCTGTGTGTGCCTTGGCTCAAAGGAGCTGAGGCAAAGAGAGAGGAGGGATTGCTTCACACTCCCCCATGTCCTCCAGCCTTGGTGGCGCTTTCCCTTGACCCTCCCCCTGCCACTGCTGGAGAGGACAGCTCAGCACGTTTCATCCAGGCAGCATTGCACAAGGGATGCCACTGGAGTTTCCAAATGAACATTTATCAGATGTTGTTGAGCATTTATCAGTGGTTTTGGCCAGCCCTGCCCTGGTATAATGGTCAGCTTGGATGCAGCAGGCATGAGGAAGACATGCCCAGGTTTCAGCAGGTGCTGGGCACCAAGCAGTCCTGCCCTACCTGTCTGCTCCCAATGCTCTGCGGGATGGCCCAAAATCCATCCAAATTCCTGGGATACACATCATGTCTTTGGATGGTTTTGTATTCTTCTCCATCTATTTTTAATTTCTTCAGGGGAAGAGGATTTATCTGTCAGTAAGGCTTTGGGGTGTTTTGTTTGACTGCAGGGAAGGGGAAGCCCTGGCTGGTGGATGAAGCTAAGTGCTTTTCTGAGGGGGTTTGGGTGTTTTTAAGGGCGTGTGGAATGCAGGGTGGGAGAGCTGCTGTGATAGGGACCTTGGCTGACTGCAGATTTTCGATTGGAAGAGTAAATACAGAGGGTAAAATGTCATTGTTTTTGTAGAACATAATAGATCTCTTTCTCTTTCTCCCAAGAAGCCTGGGAACTCCAAACAAATGTGGGGGCAGTTTTATTAAATGAAAATATTCATGCATTGAGCTAATTTATATCTTTCCAGCCCAGCCCAACAAAAAAAAAATCAGCTGAACAAACCACTCTCTCAGGAGCTGGGGAGGAGTTATGAGCACACAGTAATCCTCCTAATTTGCATTCCACCTCGGTCTTCCATTTTGTGAATCAGTGGCCAACAAATCCTGGCTTTCAAAACTCATTATCAACCTGCTCTGTGCCCTTACTGTGCCCTCACCCTTGGGATACACACTCTGCACAACCTCTGCCTTAGGCACCCTCCAGGTTTCCTTCTGCATCTTTCTGGTGCCCAATCATAACCAACTTTTGAACATGAGTCAACTATAAATAACTGGGGTGCTGCTGCACATATGGATTGGTGCCAATGGAGCAGCAGAACAGAATGAGCACTGGTGGCCAGCTTTGCTCCTGCTGGGAGCTTTAAAATCCAGCCTGGGTTCCAGAAGATCTCTGACAGTGGAAACTGCCCAGGCCCAACACTTCATCACTGTATCTCCTGGCTGGATCCACCCCACCCAACATAAATGTTTGACAAAATTTTTCAATTGGAAGCTCAGCTCAATTTCTCACAATCTGCAAATTAAAAAAAAAAAAAAAAAAAAGAAAAAAAAAGAAAAAAAAGAAAAAAAGCAGTTTTAATTTTCTCCAAACTTTACATGATTCTTCTCTCTTCCCTCTTCCCTTCAGAGCTGATTTGGCAATTTCCACGCCTAATGAATTTTCCAAGTTCCAGTAAAAGGGGAAACTGCCTGCAATCCTGCCTGCAAGCTTTCAAGCCTTGCAGCTCCTCAAAGCTCAGTAGTGCTTTCCACTGTGCTGCCTCTTTGTGGTATGCACAGTAAAGATCTGCGATTCCCCCGGACTTCATTCTCTCTCCCTTTCTTTGTTACAGTCTGTCTCAAATACATTAAAAAAAGAGGATTAGAAGTGGGGTTTGGATGAAAAACAGTGACATCTGTTCTAGTGCCAGGTGACTTCCATTTTTTCAGAGTTTTGTGACAAGAACATTACTTAAGAATATGACTAGATGAGAACCATGTCCCACCTCCATCCTGCATCCATATGTTTGAGTTTGTCCTACAATGGCCATGAAATATCAATCTTTGCTGCTCTTTTGGTGTCTGGGCATTACAGCATATACAAGAGTTACCCTAGAATGAGGTCAAAACACCATGACGGCAAAATTCAGGGGGATTTTCTGCCCCCTGATCTGCATGGGCTTGTGGCACAGCTGCATTGTCATCCTCAAGAGAATGGAGATACTTGAATTCCTTACACTGGGATCTGGGGCATTGTAAGTGGCCAGTGTTGTCTGGCTTCATGTTGACTTTGCTGGGCAACACAACTTGGGCCCTTCAGAGTTAGGGAGCATTTGGGGAGACCCTGCTCCAGCTCATCCTTGGAATGAAGGTGATGGGAATTCCCCAGGAGCTGAGCATATAAGAATTCACACACATTCATTGACAAGAGGGAAATATAAAGCAGTATTTAGAAGCAGATGTCTCTCCACCACTGCTAAGCAGCCACAGATACTGCACAGTCATATGGATCCCTCTGCTACACTCCAGATTTACGTACATGGAATCTCATAACAACATAATGCACAGATCTCCTCACCAAACCTGGCTGTGGTTCCTCCCAGAGACTCTTTAGCCCAGGCTTTCTCCACCTACAAATCTTCCCCTGCTTCCTGCCCATGGAGACTGAAATAAACAGCCACCTGCAAGAGGATTCACTGAGCATCTCCCAGAAGAACCTGTAATCTTACATGCTGCATATTTGGGAGCACTCCTGCATATCTAAACACACCAGTGCTCCCTTTCTGTATGCGACAGAAAGGCCACATTGCCATTTGTTCCAAAGCAAAGCAAATTCTCCTCCTTGCAGACAGAAGGACAGACCTCACTCATCTCCCTTTGCCTCCGTTTTGATTCAGATTTTTACCATTTTCTCAAATACAGGTAGAAATCTGAATGGGCTGTTCCAAAGCATCAGTTTACCTCCTCCTGTAAGTAAAATACCTTCCCCAAATCTTCCCTTTGCCGGTCTGCTGTTGAGGAGTGGCCTCTCTCAGAAAACTGCCTTTGTCTGTCACTTCTCTCTGGAGGCTGGTGCCATGGAGGCCGTGTCACTTGTCACCTCATTTCCTCACCAACATCTGTTGCAGCACCAGCCCTCAGCCCCCACCGTATCACATGAACTGCAGACTCTGCACCAGAGGAATTACGTGGAGCTTGAGGCAGCCCTGATTTATGTTGCAATACAAATTGCACTGTAAGTTATGCTGCCCTCAAAGGCAAGGGATTCTGACAGGGCACCTGTTGTCCAGATTCCTCCCCTCTCCCCAGATCAGTCTCTTGCAAGGTCGAGTCATGGCCAGCATGGCTGAGGATCCAGGGCTCTGAAAGCTGAAGGCATTGAAAGGGTTGTTTACCCGTATTTTATATCAGGTATTTCAAAGATGCTTCATTTAAAGAAATAGAGGGATGATAAAAATAGTAATGGCTAAAAGTACCCTGGCTGTTTAGTATGAGGGTCCTTGAAAAGATCAGAAATTATAATAACAAATACCCAGCAAGCAAAATATGAGACAGATTACCTGTGCACATTAATGACTTACTGTTTTTTAACTGTTGTTTTTCTTAGTTTCCAGCACATGCTGATGTACACAGCACAGTTGACACAGCAGACTTAGCAAAGGTTTTTTCCAAGTTTGTATAGTTTACTCTCACAGTAAACTTTTCTGCCTGTTAAACTTTTTGTGCCAATACTTGTGACCAGTTCAGATCAAGAAATCAGAGATGAGCAATGGTCAGCTATAACAGGAGAAATAAATATTCTGTTGTAATGAATCCTCTCCCCTTTTCTCCATCACCTTATGAGAGGGTTTAGTTCTCATCTGACTGTCAAAGAGGACAGTTTCTCTTTCATTTGGCCAGCTTACATCTCATCTACACCACCTGGAAATGAAAGAGAAGAGAGATGACCTGCTGCAATGTTCCAGTCTTCACGTGGCCCTGCAAACCAAGACCTCCCATTCAGGCCAGATCAGCAAAGGAAGGGACAAGAGCACTGCTGGGTTTTTCCATATTATGGCCTCTTTTTGCCCCTGGGAATTTTCTGCTCAGGCAGAATATGATGATCTTTTTTTCTTTTGAATTTCTCTGACATACACAATTGATTGAAGTGACCTGCTCCCATAATGAACTGTTGTGGTTATTAATGTGCCCAAAGCAGATATTTGAGTTGTTCAGTGCAGCTGGTCCTGCCTGTCCTGAATGCACTGGGCTTTGCTGTGCACACACTTACTTTTTTGTCTGGTCTATGGCAGAAGGACATGCCAGCACAGCAGAGGTGAGACACAGCACTAACAACTGCACTGAGACAGGATGAATCTCAGACTTTGATCCACACCAGTGTCCTTTGGACTCCCCTGTTCATGACATGCCTTTGCAATGCACAAAGACTCATACCTTGGAGGGGAACCATAGGAAAAGGTGTGCTGTATTTGTTCAAAAATTAATTATTGATGTCAGTCAAACTCCTTAGCCTTGAAGGTGTGAAGGGGAAACATTAAACCCGTGCAAAGGTCAGCTTTACCAGGACCTGCCTATTCAACAAAAGGAACTAAGGCAGAATGATAAATTGCCAATGAGTTCCTGTGTGTTCAAGCAAATGACAAACTATTAACCTGTAAAACTGAACATTGCAATACAGGAATTCAGCTTTGGGATGGAGTCATCACTGAAGTGGGTTAGCAGAAGGTTTTGTGAGTTGTAGATGAATAACTGAGCATCAAATATGGAGAAAAAAGATCACGCAAAAGCAGAGGGCACTTTTGCAGACTAATTCTGCTTTTGGTTAACATAAATATCTAAAATCCTGTAGATGAACAAGAAAATGCTGATGGTATATGCAAAGAAGAAGTAAATGGATCTTCTATTGCTCAGTACTGGAGTCTATCAATAATGGAACCATTTGCTGAACCAGGGTAGTAAAGTACTCCTTTGTTTATTATCCTCTTGTCTCAAGAACAGGCCACTTGTAAAACAGGAAATGTCTTGAGGTCGTCTTTCACTGAGTTATGCTTATAGATTAAGTGCAACTAAGCCCAGCTAGCTACACAACCATGTATTGGTGTGGATGGAAGAACAAATTAACAAAAAATGGGAGTTTTGACAATTATGTACTTCAAAGCCCTGAAACTATCGCTCTTCCCAGCCTCCCCTAGTTAGTGGGGTGAAGATTCTTTCATGAATCTGTTTTCTCTGCTATAAAGTTGGAGCGTTGTTAAAAGAAGACTCAGAGGCTGAATTGCTCCACAGCCAGCTGCCACATTTCCATGGGATCAACAGTCCCAGCTCATGGAGAGTTTTTTAGAGCAATGACTTTACAGCCCCAAGGCTGCCACACTTCTTTGGCTATGAAAGACACTCACCCACTTGGCAAGTTAGGAACCTAAAACAGACCAGACATTTTTTGTTTAAGTCCTTAAAAGTTGTTCCCTCTGTTTGCTTTCTTTAGTAATCCATGAGTGTTGAACATCTGGGACTCATCATCTGTTTTGTGATGACTATGAGGTATCTCATACTTTGAGCAAGCCCAGTAAACCTTGGTAGGCTTATGTCAGAAAAAGTCAGTGGACACTCCTGTGAGCCTCTGGTCATCCAACTTCATATGGGCAAGGTCTACCTGCTTTGGATGGGAAGTCACAACTGTTCCAATCTCTGTATGGTTTTGGTATGCAACAGCTGACACTAACTTGATCTAGGACATGAGTGTACACCAACAGACTCACAAAAAGCCAAGAAACATTCCATTTCCACGATAAAAATAAATTTTCAAGATGCTTCTTGGAAATATGCATAATTTTAAAAATAAACCACACCAAAGAAAGCAAACAAAGCAAAAGACTCCTCTACTTTATGATACCAATTTCAGTTCAAAGTGAATTCAGACCCATGACTTGGGCTATGTCTGCTCTAAGGCTCAAGGTCTGTCAGCAGGCCAGTGTTAGGCAAAATTTCCTGTGTGTCCAGAGAGAGAATGTGCAGGCACAGCTTGTGCAGGTTCTGGAGTAACTCTGTGTGCTCCCCAGAGTGTGCAGAGGTCTCAGTGCTCTGGCGCTGTTTGTGCAGGGTGCAGCTGTGTGTGCAGTCCCCTCACCCAGCACCCTCACTGAGCAGAGCCTGTGAAGCAGAGGCTGATGTGAAGCCAGGCCTGCAGGACGTGAAAGGGAGATGTGGGTACTCACCACCTTGTTAAACATGGTCCAAAACCATAAAAATCAACAAAAATATTTCCTATTCTCAGTAGGGTCTGCAGGCTTGGCCTGTCTGAGAACTGAAATACCTTACTGCATTGTGGCTAGAATTGGGCTGCACACAGAGGGGAATGCTTGGGCCCATCTTGGTATTTCTCATCTTTTGCAGGTACTGAGGATTGTGAGGATCAGCTTAGTTTGGCTGTAGTAGTAAACAGCAGATGCAATCTGACAGATACAAACACCCCTGGGTAATGCCACTTCAACATGCAGATCAGCACAGACAAGTCACCTGAGTCAAATATACTCACATGTGTTTTTAAAGAGCAGTTCTCAGCTGAAGGCTCGGGACTGAAGTGCTGACACCCTTAGTGGAAAGACAATTCAGCTGGCTACAAACAGCAGTGACTGTATTTGCATCTGTCATCACAAATATATTTCAGTTTTAGATTGGGATAGAAGAGAAAACAAACACAACATTTTCTGGTTAAACAGAAACAGAGTATGGAATCACTGAGACCTTCTGAAGGAGAGTTTATTTAATTTATTCTCCTGTACACACAGCTAGTTTGCTAGGATATTATAGCTCAACTCATTTCTCTTGTGACCCATGGCAACCTCTGGATCAAAAGGATTACTTGTGACTCATAACTTACCTTGGCTAAATATAAATATAGGGCTTTAGGTTAAGTAATCTAGGCCTTAATCAATAAAACATTTAAAGTGACAGTACAAGGAGGGATTTCAAAAGTCGTGCTATTGTAATGTTAACTCCTAATACCTGAGTTTCTGGGGCTCTCCTTTTCTGGTTTAACACAGATGCCCCACATCAAGGATTTTCCGTGCATTTTGTGTATACAAGTACAGCTGCATACCATTTGAATGTTCTCCTGTTCCACAGCAAACTCATGCTCATTTTTCCCCACAGGAAATCCAAGCAATTGCCCCTGTGTGCAATACCACAATTAGGTGACCATAATTGCACACTTAATAATCTTGTATATGTTATAGTGCCAGTTTCTCAGATGTGGCCCCCTAAATGGATATCTGAATCTCACTTTTGGTGGTGAGGTTGAGAAAAAAAATGTATGAAAGTCTTATTTCATATACCTAAATTGGACCCAATTTAAATCCCCAATTCTTGTTTAAGTGCCTGAATTTCAATATCAGATCTTACGTGCAAATCAGCCACCCTGTGGGCTAGTGTTGGCAACCTTGAGATGGGAAAATACGAGTTGAGTAAAATATGACTCCTTTAAAAGAAGTCTGGAAGCTTTCCAAAGAACTGCAGGAATGTAAAGATTTCAAAATTATTTTTCCCCAGCCTGAGGAATCTGCAGGGTCATTCCTGGTTATAGCTGTGGTGGCCACTTGAGGGAAGTGGTTGCCAATCCATGGTACCAATCCAAAGCCTGTGCATCCAGTGAGCAGAGAGTGGATGTGGGGCAGGACTCCCCACTCCCGAGATAAGACAGCTTCTACACCCCAGAGATGGATAGGACAAGGGGCAGCTCCTATCAAACCATCCAATAGTGATTTTCAAGTGTACAGGCACCAATAGATTAGACTTGATATGAAAATTTAGCAGGTAAGAAGTTAAGAAATTGGAAAGAATCTGTGTTTATCTGTAATTATTTTCATATTATTGACAAGCTGGGACTTCAGAAAGAATATAAATTATGCAGTCTGCTGTCCATAGTTCCACTGATGTCAGTGGAGTTTGGACTAACACACCTTCCTCAGAGCTTGTACAGTCCAATTTGTGAACACAGAGAAACTACTAGTTTCAAGTATTAAATAACTACATTTTTTCCTTTCTGAAGAAAAAAGCCAAATTTGTATCTGGCTTTTATTCTTGCCCAGGTTAATGGAAAAGAGGAGATGAATTGCAGCCTTAAAAACCTTTCCATGAGTTCTTCAGTATGAATTATTTTATATAATTCACAGGGAAGGTGACATGATTTACATCAATGTATACAGTTAAATTATTCTATATTGTAAACCATTAGCAAAGAGGGATGAAGGGCTTATGAAGAAGAGTGGAGAGCCTACACTGTTATGACAGAATGAAAAATTTCTGGACACGCAGGAAGACATCACACTGTTTCCATTGGAAGATGCTAGTGTATGTTTCCTACAGCAAATATAAGATCTTTGGCCTGTGCACTGGAGACTGTTCCTTGTTTATTTTTGTTATATACCAGAAAGGTTTGGACAGAAGAGAAAGGAGATTGCACTTCAACTCCCAGATTACAAGGTTGTGGAGGTGTCTGTCAGAGGGATGTAACTCACAGCTGATTGGTCTTATCCAGCCTACACTGTGCATGAGGTGGTGTCAAGGGAGGTTTAGGTTGGATTCTTCCCCCAGAGGGTGGCTGGGCACTGAACAGGCTCCCCATGGCAGCCCCAAACCTGCCAGAGCTCAAGGAGTGTTTGGATGATGCTCTTAAGACACATGGTGGGATATTGGGGGCTGTCCTGTCCTGTACTCCATGATCTCTGTGGTTCTCTCCCAGTTCAGGGGATTCTGTGACCCAAGTCCTCATCAGTGCAAGAAGGGTTTGTTTTACAGCACAGGCTGGTGCTTGCCAGGTTTTGAGGCATATTTGCCCTGTGTGTCTCCATTCTCAAATGAAGGAGATACATCAGCAAGTTGGTCCTCAAAGCCAGCACTGCTAGGATAGGAATCCCCTGAGTTCAGGGATTAAGAGATAACAAATCCCTCTTCCTTTTTTTGCACAAGATTTTACAAGCAGGATGCTGCATGCTGCAGGCTAAACAAACCAGACACTGACCTGGAATCCCAGGGGTGGTTTTGCTGTAGGAGGTTCCCACAGGAGATTGTGGTGGGGGGAAAGGTGCAACAAACCCACCCAATGGTTTATTTTGAGAAACAGAAGTCACCCTGGAGAAACAAGATGAGAATACTGTGGCACTAGGAAAGGAACTGCAGAGGCACTCGCTGCCACAACTTTGTCTTTGTCATCATCTAGATTTGTCATCTGCTACAACTCTAGGGAAAGGAGCACTTGTCAATGCAATGCAGGATCTGATACTCTTCATCTTGGAAGTAGCTTCAGCCTTGCTTATTTTTTGTTGTTTTCTGTCTGCTGCTAAAGAGTCCAAGGAAAAATAGTTTATCTCTTAACCGTTCTTTCCTCTGTTTTGAGAAAAATTCTTGTTTTCTAAAAAGTGTTACATTTCCCCCACTATGGACCCATTTAACTTTCCTTTGTAATCTCCTAACTATTTGGAATGAGGTCTTTAGTAGTTCTGCTTGTTGTGAAACAGCTTTGGGAGATAAGTCCTAGTCCATGTTAACTACACTTCAAATAATCTTTGTGTAACTGTGATGCAAACCCATAATCCCCCAAGGCCCGTTTATAACCATTTTAATGACTGAGACTTAAGGATGTTATTGCAGGATGGGCAGGGAGAGAGGGGTGAAGAACTGACCAAGGAAGCACAGTTCAGTTTGTCTTCCAAACAGCTCAGTATCATTCACAGCTTTACAAGGATGAAGTGACTGGTGAACAAACAAGGAGGCCTAATCTCAGATAAAGAAAGGGGGTCCCATTCTGACCAGCAGCCTTCTTCTGGAAGGTCATATGAGCCCATTCTTGTTTCTTTGCAGTGAGACAGAGGCTTGAGTTTCATAGGACTGGACACCTTCAACATAAATGAAACATCTTTCGGGATAATGAATAGACCAAGCTCTGATGTCTGAATGCACACACAGAGAAATTGTGTGCTGTCCTTGGGGACATCAGTGGTGAGGGAAAAGAGTGCCAGGAACTGTATTGAACACTGGAGAATGTATTGCATTAAACTGTTCTTTAGACAAAGTCATTCTCTCTCTTTTGGGCCGCCTTTTGGTAAAAGAAAATCTGCACATACCAAGAAAACAGATTGGGATTTAGAAATGGTTTCAACATCCCTTCAAATAAGTCTCCCAAAAATACAGCAAAACACACAGTAACCTACAGGGGCAGAACTCCTTCTAGAGAAAGATAAAAGCCTCTAAATATAATTTCTGACTACTTTTTGTTCACTGAATGGCTTTTAATTAAGCTGCACTTGGTTTGGGGAGCCAGCCAAAGATGGAGAACAAAAAGGAAAGCAAGAAATCCAACCCCTGTAACCTTTGCTCAGTGGCTGAATTTTCCTGGCTTTAAGGCACAGTCTTTCTCCATGGAGGCTCAATGCTTCCCTCTAAACCTGCTTGGGAGAATTTATTATCCCTGTGCACAAGTCTTTGAAACCATGATTTTAACGGTAATAATTTCTAAGCAGTGAAATTTGTGAGAGGCTGTAATGTAATGCCAAGTCTATCCTATTATGGTTTTAATTGGAATATACATTTTATGTGTTATTAGAGAAATGTTACTGTCCTTCTTATGCCTAATACTATATGAATAGCTAAAGCCCTTTAATGACCATGTAATTTATTGTCCCTATAGTTATGGCATTAAGCTACAAGGCACCTAATACTTGCAAACATTGTAAACTGCAATTGCAGCTACACCAGTGATCCTTCTGTCAACTGAGCTAAAAATGACTGGATGATAAGGTTAAGCACTGAGCAGTTATCTGGGGCTCAGCACCTGTACTACAGAGAAATGTCCAATAAACTGTGCTTAACCAGTTTCACATTGTTATCAGATATAACTACAGCAAATACATCCAGCTTCCAGAATGCTGCTGATTGCTCTGATTCCACCAATCTTTTATGTATTTGTCAGCTTTAGCCTAATTTACTGTCAGCAATAAATCAGTGATTCTCAAGAACTTGAGAGGTTTCAGAGGCACCAGCGTGGATTCTGCCCAACCCCTCAGAAATCTTGGAATTTCACAAAAAGTTGCCAGCAGTTTCTATGCAAGGTGGGGTCTTCTTTCCAAACATCCACATCTGCTTGAGAAAGCACCAAACTCACTGACAACAGAATTCAGAGAATTTGGAAACAGGTTAGACTGTTTTTTTCCTTTTGAGTGACAGGAACTAGGTACCATCTGAAGGTAACCCTTACCTCAGAAAATGCTGGCCTTCAACAACTGGTAAATTGCCAGTCGAAAGCAGATCTCTCACATTAATGCCTTTGTCTGGCAAAGGAGTCAGGAGAAGTCAGTGCAAAAATATTCTGTAAAGACCAGCCAGAAAAAGCTCTCCAAAATGAATGGCCTCAAATATGATAACTGGATATATGTCAGAAGACATGTATAATATTGATTCTTCATTGGCTTTTTCTAAACAGGAAGGATATAAATCTAATCCACATACCAGAAGAACAGCAAGATCCATGCATGGTCTAAATTACCTCCATGCAAAATCTTGTTATCAGCACAAATGGTTTATCAGATTTATTGATAATTCTGGTTTTCTTTGCTCATTAAAAAAAAAAAAAGCTGGATGGAAATAAAAGGAGCTACCTGGACTGATCCCCTCTCTGAGCCATTCTGTGCCCCATAATTTTTAAGAGGTTTCCAGAATCCTAACCCTACTTTTAGCTTTTCACACTTCTTCCAAAAGGAGGGTTGACATTCAGCTTCAGAAGTGACCTAGGAGTCCAATTGGTGTTCCAGAAAGAGAAAGCAATTTTAAAAATTCCCTGCATTCAGATACTCAGCACTGTATTCCAGGTTCCACACCTGGGTCATTCACTGTCACTCCTGGTGAGGCTGTAAATGAAACAGAAACACACAGTCTAACCCGGGTACATTCTGTTTCCATGTAGAAAAGCCTTTCCTAAACAGTCTGTTTTAAATACTCCTGAGATGTTCCGTAAGGCTCAGGGGACTCTCCCCACACTACTGAGCTTTATTTCTTTTTTTAAAGGTGGTGATGTGTGGGAATTATCACCTATATCACTGGCAATGTCATGCTTACCTGCAGAGTCACTCCTGCTGCCCGATTTGCTACTTACCACATACTTTACAATGGCATGGTGCACAAAAGTACAGCAAAACCCCATTTTATTTCCTATAAAAATACATATATGTGTGCACACATATTCCCACAAACTGTAATTTGTATTTGTTTTGGAGGGCTTTACACCACACGAGAGGTGATAGTTAAATAGAATCCTGGCACCAGCTCCATTAAGGATATTAAAACATTTGCAGAAATTCTCTCCTGGATGATCTGTGATGTCTGTGTAATTCCTCTGGCTAAGCATTCCTCTCAGAAGAGTACATGCAGCAAATCAAGTGAACCAAAAGGATAAATCACCTTTCCTCACCTGTGATTTGTGATTGCTCACTTAAGCCACCTAACATTTCTGCAGCCCAAAGAGGAGGACTAAAACCTGCTAAAAGAGGAAAACTGCAAATCACGCATTTCAACACATTTCAAACTACATTTTGGAGAGGAATGAGCACTCAAGCTGTATTTTGTGACACATTTGAGATTTGTGTTGCTTCGTACATTTCCCATGACCATCCAAATATTCATGAAGAATTAATAACATGGTCCTGCTTTTAGCAAGTTCCATCCATTCTTATTTGTATCTGGCTATAATCAGCACTGAGACCCCAAATAGTGGATGACTGCATTTGATTCTTGAGTCCCTTTCTTTTTGTTCATGTCAAAGCAAATTAGTTGGAAGGAGACTGATGAGGAAATCGAGCAAACTGTAGAAGGTCAAGAGGGCATTTCACTGAAATGTAATATAATAAGTACAATTTAAACAATGACAAATCCCATTCACCTCTTTTGTTTCCTTGAAATATTTAGAATTATTTTTAACCATCTTTTTTAATAAATAAAATTGTTCTATTAGTTTGTTGTACATTTGGATTTCATTAATTTTAGAATATTTTCCAAACATCTAAAATTAAACAGATGTCATTGGGCTCATTTAGACCTCAAATAACCCTTGCAAAAAAAAACCAATTATTCAAGGGTCAGTTGGAAGTTGGAATTTTATAATAAAGGCAAGTTTAAAAGTTAAAAAATGAAATGAAGAAGAAGAGAAAGAAGAAGAAACAATGCCAATTTCATGTCAATTTAATTGCTAGCACAATAACTGAAGATGTGTTTTATTGTTGGGGAGAAGGGTGGAGCCAAATAGGGAAAGTTCAGGAAAGCTGGTTTATTCCCAAAATGCCCTGATTATTCCTTTTCCTGTGAAAATTAGTCACAAAATATCTCTCCCAGCTTTCTAGCTCTGCCATGGGGATGGAAAAAGAACAAAGATTTGGCTTTGTTCTGAAAGCTGGTCCTGTTGGTCAAAGAAATTTCAAGAACATCATGGTTATGTCTGGCAAATTCCCACCCAAGGACACACAGCAGAATGGACAAAGGCAAAACCTGGGATCCTGACCACAATGCCATTCTCTAAACAGCAGTCCCACTTACTTTAGGAGTGCAGGGGTTTAATTTGTTCTTGGTAGCACAAATTGTAATTTGTTGTGGGGTTTTTAGGCTGTGGAGAAGGTTTTCGGGGGCAGTTGGGAAACAGGCTGGATAATGCACTGCAGGACAGGTTCCCAGCAGGTATCTCAGGGGCAATGCTGAGCCAGCCCAAGGTGCTTGCTTAGGAGGAGCAAATGACTTCTGTGAGCCCTGTAGAAAAGGAAGCTTAAAAATGTGGTACATAGGCATCTGCTTTCCCCTTCCTCGCAGCTTGCCAAAGAGGGAACTGGGCTCCCAGCTCTGTAAACATCTTCAGATTTATAGGGGTGTGTCTGAGAACAGACACGAGAAATCCAACCATTGTGATTCCTTGGCTGAAAATAAGGAGCTGGGCTTTACTTTACTGAGCAGGAGGGAAAATGAAAATTGCTTTCCCTGTAACCTGAGAGACTTAGCAGAGTTCCCCTGCCAGAGTGCAAAGATGTGCAGTGGTCCCTGCCCTAAACTCTACCATCCTACTCAGCTGCCAGGACTGCTAAATGGAGACAGAGAAAAATGAATAATGGATTGTATGAAAGCTATATTACCATAACTTTAAAATCCTGCTGCTGGAGGCTGAAGATCTCTCTGAAATACTATCAAGCACAGTGGAAAGGGAGTAGAGGGGTAACATCCAAAAAGAAATTTAATCACTGACCTCTGAAAATCATGGTTTAGGTTTTTCTTTTTCTCTTTTTTTAAGAGACAGTAGCTGTAACTCTCCTTCTGACCCAACATTAACCTTCTGCGAGTTTAACAGATGATTTGTAAAAACACCCCTTTATTGCCTTGACCTGTTTGAGGGCTGCTCTGTCCTCCAGCACAGCTGTGTCCTGTGGTCTCAGTTACTGAGTAGACATGCTGGATTGTTGCTTTGGA
This sequence comes from Geospiza fortis, assembly GCF_000277835.1. NCBI lineage: Eukaryota > Metazoa > Chordata > Aves > Passeriformes > Thraupidae > Geospiza > Geospiza fortis. The sequence continues at coordinate 3,384,185 of NW_005054308.1, read as the reverse complement.
CTGAATTTGATAGCTCAAGTCATGCAGGTTATTCCCAGAGAGGCACCACAGCCCAGCACAGCATTTGTCCCATGCTGTGGGGTGAAAAACATGAAAAAATAAAAGATTATGGGAGATTCAGTGGAAAATTCACCTTGCTGAGCAATGGGTAGAAGTCAGTTGAAGGACCTGGGTTGTTCTGCTCACAGCTGGGGAAGAAGAGAGTGCTCCACTTTGAGGATCCTTCCAGAGCAGCGTCAGGGCTCTGGCATCCAGCCAGCCCAGCTATGCTGAGGAGCAGTGTCCTGAACAGCAAAGAGGAGCCTGCAACACAGACAGATGCAAAGTGAGTAGAGAGCTCCCTAAATTCCTGCAGAAGCTCTTAGGAGTGAGGAACCTGAGCATCCTGCCTCCCAGAGCTCCTCCCCAGCAGCTGAGGGGCTCCAGGGTCTGCCCTGCCTGCTGCCCTCTGCCTACCTGGGGCTGGTACCAGCATTTAGGGCTGGGCTCAGCTTTGCAAAGCCAAGCTGCCCAAAGGGGTGGCATCAGAAGTGGGCTCATCTAACCTGCCTGCCAGAGGGTTTGCTTGGGGCAGACAAAGGGGCAGCCAGGACATACAGGGAGCAGAGTGACTATGACAGCAATGTGGCAAACACTGTCCAGGTGCAAGGAGCACTCTGGTTCTTTGTGCCCAGCTGCTGCCATGTCGCAGGGCATCAGGGGCTCATGGCCCTGAGGACAGGTGGGTTCAGGCTGTCCTCAGCTCCCTCCACAGAGGAGATGGCAGCCAGCACCATGCTGGGCTTCAGGTGTTTCGGATCTGCTCAGCTGCCCAGTTACAGAGGAAAGCCAAACACCCACAGCACTGGTAACTTCCTTCTCAGGATACTCTTTGCACTGAGAGTCCGAAGAGCAGGAGAGGCTTAAGGAAGGTTTCATGGGGGGGTGTCCTGGGGGTCTCTGTTGGCCTGTGCCAGGCTGCAGAGCTGCACAAGAGCCCTTCTGCACAGACCACCCGCCCCAGCTGCTACACCCAACGCCAGAGCCAGGGGAGACTGCTTGGCACAGCTCTGGTCAAGTTATCAACCCATTGCTTCTAAATAATCTCCCATAACAGATGGCAACAAAACAACAACTTTTGGGAACTTGTACTGAGCTCATCCAGCAATAAGACCGCCAGAACCACTCGCAGTTTGATTCACTCAATGCAGGAATTGCTGCAGCAGAGAGAAATGCACTACGCTAACACCAACCTCCACAAAAAGCAAACATACCCTTTCAGATTTCAGGTTTTCAGCAGGGTTATTTTTTGGTTTGTTTTTCACATGTTCCTCCCCATTCTACTTAGTGCTTTCCAGGTTTAAAAAACAAAGGCTGCTCGTAGTGGAGGAGCAATAGGGCCTTTCATATTTAATAACTCTTAAATCTTGCTCAACATGTGGCAATTGTTAGGTAGATTTGGGCTGCAATTAAAGAGGCACCCTTCTTTCTCTTCAGCAACAATATAGGCTCTTAATCCAACTAAAACCATCATATTTTAAGAGCTGAGATCATCCTGAGGCAAACGGTATCAAACTTAACATGAATCTGTTTTTCATAGGGAAGTTTAAAAGTTAAAGTTCACTTTCCTAAAAGTCTTCCATTAAAGAGACAGCAGCTCTGAGAGCTCTTTTCAAGCACCCACAGGTACCTGTGTCAGGCATCAACATCTGGGGGATGGAGGGGAGAGTATAATTACTGAAATTCCTTTGTTAAGTCCCTTTTTCTGAAAGAGCCTAAGTTGGGACTCTAAATAGAAGTGAGGTGAGGGGGTTTTGTTGCCTGATTATAGATTTGACTGCAGATAAAAGCCTTATTTGTGTGACTCAGCCTTCCAAGTGCTCACAGGGCTGATGGGGATAACTGATAAAGGCTGTGAAAGACAGGAATAAACACTGATAAAACAGCCCAGTGCACTTTGGCTTCAAACTAAAACACATACTTCATAAAACCTGCACAGCTGATGGGGAGACATTTTTGTTTCCCTCTGTGGCTGGGAGGTGGCTGTAAATATCCCCGAGGAGGCAGGGTTTGAAGCTGGTTGGTGCTGCCACTGCAGGCTGGTGGCTGGGCTGGCACTGAGCTGTGCTGGCTCTGTGGCAGCCCTGGGCTGGGGTCAGGACACGGGCTCAGAGCTCCAGCTGGTTCTGCACCTTTGGGGTTTACAATTCTTTTTTTTTTTTCAAATACAGCATGAGGAAATACCTGTCAGGAGACCACAGGCAGGTAGTGGATCTAAAAGCAAGGGTGATGTACATACCAGGGTCACATAAACCCATCAATAGAGTGAAAATGTTTCCCCTTTTTGGCCACATTCAACATCCCTTTGCTCCACAGACCATTACTTCAGGTACCCCAGATTCCTGTTTTCCCATAATAACTTCCACTCCCTATCCAGCTGCTGCTCCTGATGCTTCACTCCCTTCCCCTTTTCCTTTCTCCATTTTTCACAGACCTTTCACTCCAGAGCAATTTTAGCAAAGCCTGACTTGCAGCCTTCATCTGTGCAAAGGTAGGAAAGCCTCAGTGACAGCAGCAGTGCCTTTCAGAGGATCTGTAGCAAGAGGTATCTATTCACATCCACTAGTCCTGCTGCTAAACCTCTGCATCCTCCTTTGGAAAGGTAATCCTGCATTGTAAAGGCTCAACAAATGAGAACACCAAGGGACTTCCTCATTTGTAATACCTGCAAATGACTTGAATGAAAATGCCTCCGCAACCCTCAAAGTTTGTGGAGGGCACCAAATTGGAGAGGGAACAAATAATGAGGAACAAGGGATTTCAATCCACTGGTTGCCAGGGCTGGTGAATGGAAAATGCAGTTTAATGTACAGAAACATAAAATAATAAGTCTGGGGCCAGCAAACCAGACAGAAGGATATTACACTGAATGGTGATGCATCATATTGACCAGTGAAGGGATTTAAAGGTCAGTGCAGAAAAATCCTTGAAGCCTTAAACTGGGCATGCAGCTAAAATGAAAATAACTCCAGGAAAGCAGCACAGCAGTGGAGGCAAAGGGAAGGGACAGAGCCTTCCTCCACAGTCTGTGCAGCAAAACAGCAGCAGGGCTTTGCTCTGAGTGGCATGATATCATCTCCCAAGGGCTGTAACACACATGGCCCAGCTCCTGTCTCAGCACAGGATGCCACCCCAACACCTGCCCTCCCACAGACACAGAGGAAAAGGCAGCCCAAGGTGTTCCCTTGTTACTGGTAAAGCACAGGGGATGCTGCTGAAGTTCACTGCAAGGCTTACTGATGCTT
>NW_005054308.1:3324097-3380891 GCF_000277835.1 Geospiza fortis | reverse complement strand
CAAACCCCCCAGCTCATTTGTTCTTCTGCTTGATCTTTGCTTTTGACACTGACAAGCAAGACAAGCCAAAGCAGCAGAGCCCAGGGCCCCTGTGGGCGCAGCACATCCACCTGTCTGAGCACAGAGCAGCTCCTGAATCCTGCAGCACCCAGGACTGGAACACAGGTGTCTGTGTCCATGTGAACGTACTGACACCCCTGTGTGACCTACCAGGGATGCACTGCAACAGTCACAGGTGGGAGAAGAGATGCAGAACTGAAAAGGCAATTCATTCCCTTCCCTGTGTCCCTAATGAGCAATCTCATTTAGGCATTTTTCCTTCCCTTTGCTCAGCCAGTTCGTGCCTCCTTCCTCACAGCTTTCCTGCAAAACATCAGCTGAAAGAAATTTAAAAACCTGTCTGAACCAACACCTTCCCTCATTCCTTCTTCTGCCACTGTAAACACAAAGAAACAACCTCTAAGCTTTGCTGAGCTGGGTGATGCTGAGCTGCAGGTAAAGGACTCCATAAGATCATTAACAATATCCCTGGAGCATCCTAAACACCACGAGTGATGACCTGGGGCATGCAAGGGAACATTCAGTTACACATGGTGGAAAATGGTGAGCAAAGTTAGCACCAGTCTGAATGAGCAGTTTACACACAGACACAGAGACACACACAGACACAAACACACACACACACACACACACACAGAGACACACAGAGACACACACACAGACACAAACACACAGCCTCTAAGATGGATTTTTCAGAAGGACCTGATGGCGAAGTGTTCTCTCAGTTCTTGGCTGCTGGGCAAGTGCCTTCCTTACCTCTGCCTGCTGCTCCTGAGTTAATTCTGGCTTTTCCCACCTGGGGGAGCAGCAGCAATTCAAAGCCAGGCTGCCAGAACAGGTCCTTCATCCATCAGAAGCCCAAACAGGGAGGGAGAAGGGGATAAATACCCCTGGGGTTACAATGAGCACCCACAGGATGCAAGTACCAGGAGAAGTCCCCATTAGTCACCCTCCTCATCTGTCCCTCTTCAATTCATTCCCTTTCTCTTCTTCAACCCTCCCCACCACCTCTGCTCCCCAAAACCTGCAGAGGACAGGGCCATGAGGGGGAGTGTGGAGCAGGCAGGCCCTGCAGCTGTGTCTGGCAGAGGTGCCTGCTCCGGGCAGGGAGGACAAGGCTCTCAGCCAAGTGAGGATCTCACCAGATCTGTGACATCTGGCAGTCACCAGCACTGCCTGCTCCTCAGCTACTCTGCCTCTGGCTGTTTTCTTGTATAAATGAACAGATAAACTGGATATATTCCAGCTGAATTAGTGTACATATGATACTCAAAATGAACCTGGGGATAGAAATGCATTACTGTCCTATTATGATGCCTACAATACAAGACCTGGAATTGCTTCCACGTCCCGGTCCAGATGCCTCTCCTGGCTCTCACCCAGCTCCCATGGCAGGTGAGGCAGATGTCAGACCTGTTTCTTGCCCTCCTCCTATGCTTTCATGGGATAAAAAAATAGGGCCACAGGCCCAAAACCACAGAAAAGCCCTAAAGAATTAACGTGACCACAGTCCCAGTGCAGAGACATGCCCACAGCCATGGCAGAGCCCTAGAATAAGCCCTGAGCTCTAGATTATACCAGGCACATTTCGTGGAAGTTTTAATACATACCAGTTGATAACCTGTCAGTTTGATTTATAAGAATTTCTTATTGAATAGGTTAGATTTTCATGCTGTCAGTACATTTTCTTTTCAGAGGCAGAATGACTTGTATCCTGCATGAACATCAAGGAAAAGAAAATGTTGGGTGCCAAAATATCCCATCTCTGCCAGCTGCCTTGCTTGATATCTTGTTTCTGCTATCATCGTTTGAAACCTATGTATAGCAGCTAAAATAATTTTTTCCTGTTCCTCTTTCCTTTTTTTTTTTGTGTTGCCCCTTCAGCAAAAACTTATATCTCAAGTCCTTTACTACAGAGCACAGTTTTCCAGAACAGTCTTTAAAACAGAAATCAAGCAACACAGAAAGATGAGATTAAATGCAATCTTCTGTACTCAACTTTTGGAGGTTTTCTAAAAAAACAGTCAGAAAATACTTAAGAGCACGCAGCTATTTTCTGTGCCTACTACTGATCCCATCAGGAGCTTAAAACCACCCCTTAAGGTGCTTTACTGTCTTAACAAACTCATTGCAATGGTAGAGCAGAGGTGAGCAGTTTCAGCTCCTGCTCTTCCATTAGTGTACAAACTGTTAAAAGACAAGAAAAACAGCAATAATAAACATGAGTGAGCTTGCTGCAGCTGTGCTTGTCAGCTCCAGACATTAGTGTGGCTAATTCCAATTGGGAACAGTTCCTGGGCTTGGTGATAAATTAATCCCAACTCTGATAGTACGGAAAGATTTCTGTATGCATGAGCCAAAAGAAAACTTCCCCAACTGCTTACAAAATCCTCTTTACAATTATTTTGGTGACTACACACCAAAATATTTAGTCTGTATATCTTTTTTTGATACAGTGCAATCTATTTTTTATTTTGATTAAATTATATTAGAATAGGATATGCTTCATCCAAAAGACAAAAGAATTTATGCACATGTTTGGACTGAAATTGCAGAATGATGAAGTACAACCGATGTGGGGTTATGTCTGTTTTCCTGGAGATACACTGCAACTGCTTGGTAGGAAAAGAGCAGTGCCTTGGTAGGAAAAGAACACTTCTGAGAGCAGACTGAGTTTTATTTCAGATCGCTGTTTTTGGAAAAATCCACGGGCGGACTGCTAAAACAAGAAAATATAATATCATTCACTGAGCTTTTTTCCCATCCATCTGTGTCAGTGTTGGTCTGTTGGCAGAAGGATGTGACCCACAGGACAAGGAAAAGATCCACTGGCTGTATAAAAATCCCCAGTGCAATGATTTGGCATGACCAGTGTCTGGGAGAGACACAATGACAAGGATGCTGGAGCAGCAGAGTCCTGGACGACTGGACATCTTCTGCCAGCTGCATCCTGCCCTCCACCATCTCCAATTCATGAGCCTTCTCCCAGATATTCAGGCTCACACACCACATTCATCATGCAGTTGATTTTGGTTGCACTCCTGCAGGAGCACTGGGTTTCAGGAAGTTGTTCACCTGGGCAGTTTCATCTCAGCCTCGATGAATAGCTTCATTCTGGAATAACAAATATATACAGACGGAAAGCTGCTTGCCACAAGGATTCCTTTATGCTGCGCCATGAATTGTTGGCCAGTGGCCATTTAACATTGAAAGGCAAGAGCCACCTGTGTCAGGTGTGTTTAAAGTTCATATTGACTCCTGCCCACCAGTATTTGCATGATGGACAACATCAGAGAAAGGTGCATTTAGTCATTAATTTTTGCCTGACATGGGGAACGGAAATGAAAAGGAGCCCTTTTCTTGCAGGCACAACTTTTGTTTCCCAGTGTGATCAGTCAACTACCAGCCTTATGACACCCAGCGTGGGGCAAACCCAGGTCTAGAGTGTTGGAGGCATTTCAGGGCTCCCCCCTGCCCTGGCAGCCCACACCCAGTGCACCACACATCCGTGTGGTCCCCCACACCCTCTGCCTGCCCTCGCTGCCTCTGCCCTTGCTGGATGTTAAGATCTGCTCAGCCTCTCACAATGCAGCTTCCTGGGAATGGATTAGAAAGCGAGCTGTGTGGGATATTTGTTATGGCCATGCCTTTCATGAAGAAAACTGTGACTTCTAGCAGTTTTTGTAGATTTTGTAACCCCAGCCAGCCTGCTACTGATTCCTTCATGAATTTTTACAGCTTTGGCTCCATTCGTGAGCGGTAGAGTAGAGATCACAGTTTTTAATGGGTTTAAGTTATTAGTTACGTATTACCAAAGGGTGTAACATTCTTTATGTTGTAAAATAAAGTCCGTTTGTCTTCTCTCCATTTCCCACAACACACAGTGCTAAATACAGTGCACCATTGTTGGGCCTCTCTCTGAAGCTGGCTCTGGGCAGTTTTGGGTCGTGCCAGTGCATCAGCCACGGTGGCAATGATTGCTGCGGGTGTTGGAGGACACTCATCCCATGTGGGAATCCCCTTCCAATGGAAAAGGGAGAACCATAGGTGGCAAAGTGCATGGCATGAACTCAGTCAGGAAGGCTGGAAGGATTTGCAGAGGGTTTGGGAGCTGAGGGCTCAGCGATGGTATGCGTTGCTGGAGGGTTTATAAGGTTTCCTTTCTGTTCCCTAATGGGAAACTCTGGCAGGGGGGAACATTAGGATCTCAACTCATACTGGTGTACGTATCCACTGACCAAAACTTCCCTCGGCCACACAATTCCAAAGTGGGAAAATTTGCACGTTGAGCTGCAGACTTGGCTGTGGCCTTTGTGTGGATGTCGTGGAGGGCAGAATTTGCTGGATAAGTACAAATACCATCTGTAGGCTTGGTTCAGATGAGTGCAGTGTTTGAAAAACAACCCATTTTGCTTATACAAGGACTAACGGCATAGCCAAAATCTGCAGAACATATCTGGTTTTCTCAAACAATTATTGGTGGGTAGCCAATATTTGTTACTTTTCTCCAGAACAATGCATAAACTACGGCACAGAGACAACTGGCCACACTCATGTCAGACCAGAAACCCTGTGCTCTAAATTACTTAAACCAATTTATCTTCCATTTAAAAATAAAGACAGGGAAGAAAGAGACATTTAAATTATGTTTGATACCACCAAAAGTACTTTTTAGTTTTGATATTCATTGGAGCTGGGAGATAAATCTGGCCCCCTTTCATAAAGCTAGTTCTTTTTAAAACTGATACAGATTTAGGATTTTTGTTTTGTTGCAGTTTTCCTGACTTAAAATGTCTTTTTCTGTCTTATAACAGTTTATCAGCTAAGCTGCAATTCCAAAACCTTGGCTTTTTGCACCGTAATGTCAAAGGAAAGACTCCTTCAGTCCTCCTACAGCTTCTCCCCAACCATCATAAACATGAAATCAGGCCTTGCAGAAAAAGCAAAGCTCTGTAGGGAAGGGACAATTTTATGGTTGTTGTCTGTCTGCAACACATAGGATTTTTAGGGACTGACTTTTACATGTCATCTGTCATTTGAAGACTGAAAAGAAACAAAAGAAACCAGGGAAACTTTCTCCCAAATCATTCCAGACTGATCCTGGAAACATTTATTACGGGGATTTGGTGGGATTATTCCCCTATGCAGTCAGACATCAGTCCCACCGACACTTCGGTGCACACTGAGCACTGCAGAGCTTGGCATTTGCACGGATTGTGTGAAATCTGGGGGGAAGCTCACCTACCCAGGGCTTCCATGTGTGCTAAAGCATGTCCTGGCTCAAGGCACCGTGTGTTTCCAGAGCTGCCCCTTCCACTTGGAATGAATCCACCTAAATATTTACATGTATTTTGCTCCTATAGTAACAAGAATATTGCAGTGGTATGTCTGACATAAACGTGCTGGTATATTCTGTGTTGATTTAAATAGCACAGGAGGCACGGGTGCAGTTCCTGCTTCCCGAGGAAGGACGGGCTCGCAGGAAGCATCCCATCGGCTTCCGACAACTGGAGGGAAAAAATGGAGAGGGGGGGAAAAAAACCACAGGGAAGGGGAAAGTAATTTTAAAAGGGGGGTTTGGAGGCTGCCCGGGTGGAAGAGCAGCCCCAAGCCCGCAGGGCCGCGGCCGGCAGGCGGCGGAGCGGCCGGGATGGAGCGGGAGCGCCCCGGGGAAAGGAGAGGCGAGTCCCGCCGCCGGAGCAAGGACCGGGGAGAGGGAACATTGCAGAAAATTCACATTGATCCCGTTAGTTCCTTTAAGTGGAATTTTCAGGAAAGCCAGGCTTTGCCTGAGGAGATCAGGAATTCCCTCATTCCCTCCGAATCCTGGCCAGATTTAAGTTAATTTGGAGGTTTACCCGGCATTATTAACCGCATTTTTCGTTATGGATTTGAAAAAAAAAAATAAAAGCCTGTTTTCCTCAATATTTCCAGGTTTACTTGGGTAAATTCTGTATCTCTCCTAAGAGCAGTTTTGCCTGGATTGGTTAGTAAAATCTGAGATTTCTTGATCTATGGCACAAAGCAGAGTGAGAAGAGGGGAGAGGTATTTGAAGAAATGCCTGATTTCCCTGTGCAGAGTCTGAGGGCTAGGCTGGATGTTCGTTATAAAGTCGAGCAAACTCCACAAAAACATTCAAGTTTACAGCAAGGTTATTTGTAAAGGTATTCAGTGGCCTTACTGACTGACACTATCATGCAATTGGATGCAAACACTGGCGGGGGGAAAGGCAAAAAAAACTTCTGAAATCATATTTGCATAAAGAAACCAAACCAGATTGAATTTCCAACAGTAAATGCTAAAATAAGTCCTGCAAATGAAGACTGTCATTGAAAAAAAAAAAAGGTAATATAACAAATTGATTAGAGAAAATAATGTTTTATGCTTACCAAAGTTTCAGAAGGAACAGCTATTTTATTGCTCCCTGAGTTCTGATCCTACACCCCCAATACAATATCTGTCCTGCAATAGCAGTACAGAATCGAGTCCATCATTCTCTCAGTACTGAAACCTCTTATTTTGTATAGGTAGCTATAGACCTTATTCCAACTTAAAATTTCATGCTTTTGTAAAAGTAAATTCCAAATCAAACATAACTCTTCAGAGCTATCATTACCCAGGGTTTTATTGCCAGGCTTGTTAACTCTCTTGACAAACATCAGGTCCAGCCTCTCCACTTCGTGACTCCTCTTCAGAGGCTGGTAAGATTTATTTTACAAATAATACTAAGAACACACTGCTTACTTAGTTGCTGTCTCAGTGAAACTCTAGAAAAATAAGTCCTCTATTTTGGTGGCCTTACCTGTCATTTTACAGGTGTAAGGGAGAGTACCAAGAGCCCCACAGTTGCTCAACAAGGGAGATTTTTGGCTTTGCCAGGAGATAATTGCTGCAGTAGTGAGCTGCCATTAATCCCAGGCTGTGTTCTCGGTGCTGACCTGCAGCCCTGCTGTTTACATCAGTGGGATTTTTAGGGCCAAATTTTGCAGTTAATTGCAGCAGTATAAATCTGGATTCCTGAATCTGCCTTCCCAGCCGTGGAGCTCCTTTGGATTTGACAGCAAAACTCAGGCCTGGTCCTGTGGCCGCTGAAATCGGTGGCCTTGTCTTGCAGCAAAACACAGGAAAGACCTGGGCTGGGCCCTCTCCCAAATTTCCTAATGGCAATAAATGTGAGCAATTAGGGGCTCTGATTGCTCTGAGGAGCAAGGGCTGCCTTATCTCTGCCTGCCCCAAGCCCTGGGCCCGCCGAGCCTGGGAGGTACGAGGAGGTGTCACTATTAGAGCGGCTCTAGAGGGGATTAATGCTGCTGTGAGCTATATTATGGCCTGTCAGGAATCCCTGCAAAAAGAGCAGGAGCTGGAAATGCAAGCTTTCAGCTTTAAGCCCTCAACTTGGGGCTATAGAGCAAGATTAAAGCATCAGTCTTTTAGTGTTTTCCCATTGAGAAGTGAGAAATCTCCATGCACTTAAAAGCATTCCCTGTTTTTTAAATAACCTGTTGAGTCAAGAGACTGATTTGATGTCAGCGCTTACTGCTCTCCCCTGTTCCATTCCCTGAAGTTCTGCACCATGCTGGCTGAGAGAGATGCAGAAAAACCTCAGCAAAAAGGGGAATGGACTGGCACTACAGACCCAGGGATCACTACAGACCCAGGGATCACAGCCCGAGAGAGATTCCTTCCCCAAGTCTTGCTGCAGATTATGGCTTCTGCAGAGGGAACTGATTTATGAAAAGACATTTCAGGAACACTGAACATCAAGGTCTCTGCTGGAGGAAAGTGTGGATTAAACCTCTCAGTCGCTGAGAAATGCAAAGAGAAAAGGGGAGAGAGTGAAATGATGAAATAATTCATTAGAAGGAGGGGGTTAATAGTTCTGTGGAATTTCCTCATTTGTTGATAAATCTGCTTTAGTGTCCTCACCTTTGCTGTCACCCACCACAAACGGTGGACATGGGAGTGTTTTAGTCGCAAGTGATTTATTTGGCAAAACGCTAATTCTGTTATGAATCTTGTATTCACAATCACAAATTTGACGCCCACTCAGAAAGCAGCACAGAGAACACAGCTTACCTTTATCTTCAGCAAATTTTGCACCTAAATCAGACACATTTACCCTTACCTATGTAGGAAAATATGGAGAGAGAGATTCAGCCCTTATTCCTTGAAGCACGGTGTGCTTCTCCCCAGCCTCACATTTGGGTTCACATGAACACAGCACAAAACTGTTTCAGGGATGTACTTTGGATCAGCTCTGTGTTTACTTAACGTCCAGAAAATGCAGCATTCAGGAAAAAGTAGGTATGATTTTAGACAGCTCAGATCAGGTTCTTTTTTCCTATGGGCAGTTGCTATCCTCCATAATATATTCAGTACTAAATCTGCCACTCTAGAATTAAAGAAAGTGCAATTCCCAGCCACGCTGAAAGTACGTGGTAACTCTGGCAGGATGAGATTTAATTTTTGCCATAAAACAGATGAAAGCATTTTCAGTCAGAGTGAAGCATAGAGGTTAAAGTCAGAACATTGTATTGCAATTCTCAATGCAGGAAATTTGGGAACAAAGGACAGAAGTGAAGGCAGTAATTTCCCCTTCTAAATGTTTGTGAAAAGAGCCTCATGTTCTTTCATTTCCAATATACACATGCAGAATATATGCACATTTTTATTTAGTACTTAAAAGTTAAACACCTCCAGGAGTCTGGTTTATAAGAAGGCAGAGAGGAATAATGAATAAAAAAATATGAAACAAAACTTTCTTTTACAAAAAAATGAAATAATTCTAAATGGAAAATAGATTTGTTAGCCGACATTGCATTTTAAGTGTGTGTGTAGAGCAGTTAAAAGTGATGGAGACTGCAAATAATAAAACCATGTGCCCAAGATCAAAATAATGGTCCATTATTTTAACAGCCCCTGAGAAGCAGACACGATGACTTCAGTGAAATTACCTGCGGAGGTAAATACACAGATAGAGCTAATTATTAAAGCACACAGAATTTTCCACAAGCACCTGATATCATTTCAGAAATTGTGGTATATTTAGCAGGTTTTGAGTTAAAGCTCATGTGCAAACATTTACATATACACACATATACACACACACATACATACATATATATATACACACTGGGCATTATGTTTAATTATGGTGTAAAAAAAGCTCAGAAATGCTGGAAAATTGGTTGCCTTTAATTATTCCATCACATCAGTATCAGTGAGGGTGTTGTCTTTCTCCCATTGAGGTTTGTGCCCCATTGACTTCACTGACAACAGCACCAGCCAAAAATACACAAATATTTGTCCTGCATTACAGACTACAAAAGTCTCTGGGAAAAGTTATCTGTGATATTCTGTTGTTATTGAATGCAAGAGATGCTGTTTGCTCTGTAGGAAAATACAGGTCTCTAATTTAAACCCAACAAACATACGGTCTAACTTCAACCAGTTTTCACAAAAAAAAAATTAAAATTTCATAAATTAATATTTAGTTGAGAGGTTTAGTTAAACAAGCAATTAAAGATGTCCACACTTCTGAGCCCCTTTGTTTTACTACTATTTATTTTTCTCTAAGAGAAACCTTTATTTCCCAAAGGTTTATCTTGTGGAAAATCACTGCTTTAAATTCATTTTCTTTTCGTCAGGTGTAACTTATACTGCTGTACAATGATGTTCTGTGTGTTATTTCAGAAATAAATAGCTGCTTCCTTGGGTTTGGGGTTTTTTTAAGTACCAGTTTCAAGAGAGGAGGGAGATTTGCTTAAAGAGAAATTTTCCTCCTCGGAGAAAACTGAAAAGCCACACACACACATTGAGTCTTTGTCTATCGCAGCATCTCAGAGTTGCAGAGGATGTTCAACAATCTGAAAGGAGGAGGGGTAAAACCTAAAGATGCTTTAAATGTGCACCCTGGCCAGGTTTTTCAAAAGCTGGTATGCACCTTAATGAGAAATTTGGGGTAATTATTTATTTTTTTTAACATGCTGGACAAAAATACTGAGTTTTTCTCTCTGCTTATTTTTTTTTATTTTTTTTTTTAATTATAACGGTAGTGGATTTTTCAGCCTGGGTTTTGCCATAAGGGGTACCTGGTGAGTCCAAGAAACTCTGCAGTGGTTTGTGCTCCTGACTCTCTGCAGTATCAGGAGCCTTAATGAGCTCTCAGTGGCCTGATCCTGTCAGCACTCTCTCAAGTAAGTGACTTTGGTGATATTGCTTATATGACTGAAAATAGTAGTCAAATTAAAAATTAACTTCAGCCTTTTGGAATAGCTTGGGTATGAAGCTGAACTCCACAGAATTTTCTTTCAAAAAGCAACAATAAGAGGGAATTAGGGATTGCTGGGGGAGTGCAAGCCTCTAAAAGCAAATAGAGGAGAAATCAGCACATCTGAGCACAAATTATATCAAGAACTTATAAAAGTTTAATAGGGAGTGTTGTCCTTTCTGGAAGTATTTAAGCTGATCCATAGCAGCATAACAGATTATATCCCTGCAATGCAATTTTAAAATCAGCTGCAGGATTTGATAGAAAGCTGCCTTCAACTCTCTTAAAATCTGTAGCAAACTTTCCCTGGGCATTCTAAAGGATCTTCTGGAGGGGAGATTTTGGTTTCAGATGGGGTTTATTTTTCGGATCTGACAAACCCTTGGTTACCCATTAATTCCTTTCTGCAGTAATCCTGTCAGATGGTTCTGTGAAGGGTCAGTCCTGCCTGTACAGCCCTGAACTGTGCCCAGAGTCAGCAGCTTTCACCCACAATGTTCCTTATCCAGACCTGCCATTCATGAGACTGGGCTGTTTATTAATGCTTACTTTTAAAACTGCCTCAGAAGGGTCCTACATAAAACTGAACAAACCCATTTAAGGAACCAACTTGCTTCCTTTGGAAAGAAAAGAGAGCTGGAGCATGTGGAGTCAGGAAAATTTAGCTGGCCATCAAAACTGGGTGCACAAAAGACGTGCCAGTGTGGCATTTCCTACCTCATGAAGCCACTTTTCCCCTCAGTGCCGCTCTGCAAATACAAAAGTGCATTGATTGAATCTCAAATTCACCAGACTTCAATAAATTCTGAAAGTGTATGAAATTCAAATTGAAGCAAGGGACACACAGAGTGTTAGTCCTTCTCAAAATAATAATTTAATAACTCTCCAAAATGTATAGTGGTTTAGGAAAGGCAACCCAGATGGGAACATATAAAATAAAGCTATAAAATTTCCTTCAAATGTATTTTAATCATTGTTAAATATTTACATTTAATAAGCACAAGGTTTTATTGTAAGAGAGATGTAATTACACTTATCATTCATGGAAAAAATGGAGTTTTAATAGCCTGTACATTGATTTCCTAAGATGAAATAGTGTCCTAGAAATATGTCACTTGCTCTCCCCTGGGAATATGTTCCATATGTGAATGTAAAACAGATGAGAATTTTTTTTGTCAGTGCACAAACGATGTCAACTTTAGTTCTCATTGTCTCTGTTACATTTAACATAAATCTTTGCCTCAGATGTTTTGCTTATTAGAAGCACCTTAACAATGTTTTCTACCCTTACTATGGCCTCACACAATTTTATCAATAATCTGTGGACACTTTGATGCATCAAAGACAAACAAAGGTTGAAGGGACTACACATCTCCAAAAATTATCCTTTATTTGTCTGTCCTTTTTTTTCCCCCCCACATCTTTCTTTTCTTCTTTTTTCCTGGTTTCCCTGCTCACAGGGGTCCTGATTGTCAGGAAGTTTTATGCCATCTCCCCTTAGCCAAAACAGCCAGCACAGCCATAGCTGCAGCTGCAGCAAGAACCAGACTGGAACCATCCATCACCTGTAATTCTGATCAGTTTTTTTAATCTTGAAACTTGTAGTCATAAAAAAACCGTAATATAGGGACAAATATAAGAAATATCTGGATTTTAGGAAATGATGGCACTGTGGGCATTATCAGTGCAGGAAACTGCTTGACATGGTACCTTTTGAAATATTGAGTGTGGCAGCACCTGGAAGCCTTCTGTGTTGAAAAGATGTTCAGTGTTTGTAGGCAGCCATGAAAGTCTCTATTAACATTGTTTATTGGGACTGAAAAGTTATGGGGTTTTTTCAATAGATTATAGATTTTCAGGCAAACTGCAGAAATGAGGAGGAATAAGTTTAATACTTGATGTATATTTTGTTCTGTCATGGCACTTGTGAGCTCCACATTTCCAGCAGAAGGATACCACTGTTCAAATACACCAGAAAGAAAGGCAGATAAAGGTGGAGGGAAAAACTATTATATTAAAAATTAACCATATAAAGTGGTCCCTTGGACTTCACAGAGCAGTACAATCCCACTCAGTCAGTAAATTGATGGGTGATGCATGGAGTGGACTCAGGTTAGCAATGGGTTTTTTTCCCACCCTCTACATGGGTGGCCATGGTTTTAGTCCTCATAAGTCATATTTTTCAGGCAGGGAACAACTTTCTTGTGAATTAAATTAACTAAAACAAGTACACCCAAAAATGACCTATTCTTCTAGTGCAAATGTGTACCTCCCACCACTGCATGGTCCCAAAATCTTGTGTAAGCCAAAATCCTTTGCTCTAACTCCACAAGAATCAAGTTGAGACACAGAAAGTCAATGCATTTGAGTATATTAATTTCATTAATATCAGGAATACCCACAGTTTATTGCTAAGCTCAGACCTCTGAAGAAACTATTTGCTGCTGCACAGGTTCATGCATTGGGGGATCCCATATCCAACATTTTTGGACAGCTACAGAGCATTTCTTTGCTGGTCATAACTTCTGACATCAGGTAATGATATACCTGAGCATAGCACTAGACAGGGAAATGCTGGAACCTGGCATGCAGTGTTACTTCTGCTGGTTGTAAGGTCCCATCATTTGGAAACACTAAACAAAAACAAACCAGCCTCGTGCTCAGTCCCAAACGAAGGTCAATTGTCCCTGCAGCCACATGTGCAAGCTATTACTGCCTTGTTCTCCCTGTATTCCAGGAGTGGCTTTGCAGTGAATTGAGGAACTGCTGCCAGGAAATGTCCTTCTCTAAATGACATAATTAGAGTCTGGGGGAGCCCAGTGAAAGCAGCTGAGGGGCATCACTGCTGTTCTTGAGGCAAGCAACAATTCAAAGCACATAAGCAAATACTTAGACTGTGAGGATGATTTAATATTGATTAAACTCTGACATCTGAGAATCCATGGAAGGTAGATACAGCATTCTTGAAGGCAAATGAAGCACCCAGTTCACATTTTGTATTATCTAAAAAATAAAGTGTTTTCATTGACCTCACTGGCCAGAAATCAAAAAAACAAACCATTACCCAAATTAAAGCTATTGGCTTGACTAATCAAAATTACTGGACTGTCTGATAAAATTAAAAGATGTATGGTTAAATAAACTCAAAACTTCACTTTCTGTTTTATTTAAGTGTTCTCAGTTTCTCTTGAAGTTGCCCAGCTATTTTGGGTACAACCATAGATAAGGTGAATCACAGATGTGCCAGCTGAGCCCTGCCTGTGCCTCCAGCCTTGTTTCCACCATTTTTCCCAGCCAGTCCTCAGTACTGCAGGTGATTTTGGTGATGGAAACATGTGGCACGTGGCCAAGAGGGGAGTTTAGTTGTGGCAACACACCCTCCTTTTCCTTGTTAGCAGGGAGGCATGTTGATTTTACCAAATTGTAATTTTGGACATTTATCATTAAGGTGAGAAATATTCAAGTTCTCCATTAACTAAATTATAGGCAGGCATCAGTTCACTGCTCACTTGAAACCAAGAGATCTGCAGCCATCAGGCACTTCATTAACTCTACTTCCAGGTGCAGAATCATTGACTCCCATGGGAATGACCATGGGGTAGCTTGTTTTAGGGTTTAGAGCACCAGGACCAGCAACAATGGAGCTTCTAAACTGTCCCTCTTGGCTTCTGTGCTGCTCTTCTTGGTCAGGACTTCACAGATTATTATGCAGGCACTTCACTCAATGCCTTGTGCATTTCCCCTTTGTTTTTGTTTTTTTTACTAAATGTGACAATATAGGAAATTGATATGAGCAGGTGTGGCAGGATTCTCTACCCTTTCTATCTGTTTCTATGTTCCACCATGAGCATGAGTGAGCACAAGTTCTGACTTGGTTCTTGGATGCTCTGCTGATACAGAAGCCTTTCAAAATATTATTTGTTCTTGTTTTAAATGCATTAGTGCACACTGAAAGATCAACCTAAATAAAAGTGGGTCACAACAATGGTAAGAACATCTTTGGCAGTTTAAGACATGGGATACTTTTGCAGGCTCCTTTGTCTGGCTTTTCTGGTTGGATTGGGGGCAGCTGAGCTCAGATGTGCATTTGTCTCTGCACATCCCTATTTCTCTCCTTTGCTCTCAGATCCTGTGCCCATCCCCATCCCCAGCCTTCCCAATGCTGCTGCAGATGGTCACCACCTTTGTCAGGAAGAGCCTGAAGTGCTCAGCACCAGCATTTGGCCACTGAAGCTCGAGCTCTGTGCGCTGGCCCATGCTGTTGTCTGGCCATCCCTGACAGCTCCATGACACAGCAGAACACAAGGCATGGATGCCACTGCTCCAGGAGGAGGGCAAACACCTGGGCTGGTTTGGAACAGACAGCTGCCCAGCTGCGCCATGGAGTTTGATGTCCAAAGACTCCAGTTTCTGGTTTTTCGTCTGTTCTGCTTTTGTAGCCACTCACCACCCTAATTGCAGCACTTGTTTGGCTCAACTTTGTCAATTCTATTTCTTCCCGTTGGCTGCAGAGAAAGAGCAATGCATGAATCCATGAGAACAGCAGAGCTGACTCTTCTCACACCTTTCAGATGCCTTCTTCTCTTTTCCCAATTCTGAGAGCGGTGTGCTGCCTCCACACTCTGCCCCACACTGCTGTTAGGTGTAAAGACAGAAATGGAGCAGCCTCTCAGGACAGCAGAGAATCTCTTCTCCTTCCTGCAAGCTCCACCACCAGCTCCCACTGCTCTGGGCTCCCAGGTGTAAAGACAAGTTCCTTCCCCTGAGGAAAATGGTCAAATATTGACCAAAATTTCCCAGTGACCTGCAGCATTTTTCCTTATCTACAAAGAGCTGTTCTGCTTTAACAGACTGTCTCTGATAAGCAATAACCACCTCCCCTAGATCCATGCAAAGAGCATCTTCTACAATCACGCAATGCAGGTGCAGCAGCAGCTTTGATCCAGGCAGGCAGAGCTACAGCAAAAGTGGCCAAAGAGGTTCATTCCCCTGAATCATTGCTTTTCTTTGCATCTTTATCACATTCCTGGATGCAAGCCATGTTCCTGCAGCTTCTTCACCCTTGATTTTACAAGAGGAGAGAAATGGAAAAACAGCTGCAATATCCTTGGCAGAAGCTGTTTTACAGTAGCTCTGAAATTAAAGTATCTCTGTGAGATGGCTGAACCTCTCTGCTGTTGCTCTGGCAGCAGCCAAATGAAATTCTCACAGGGTTTAGCTGATGTTTCCTCCTGAAATCATCAGCCAAGTGGATGTGGGACTGGAGGAGCACTGCTGGGCCTTCCTAGGAGTCCTTTGACCAGCACAGGGAAGCAAAGAGCAGGTCTCACATCAAGAGTTTGTGTGTCTACACCACTCCAGCTTGTGACCAATGTCACCAAGTGCTGACAAGGTCTGAGTTGAGATATCCCAGCTGTGTTCAGCAAAGGGAGGCTCAGTGACCTGTTCTGCTCTCTGGCTTTTCCAGGTTCCTGCCAGGCTGCAGCAATGAGCTGCATGTGTGTTTTGTATGCTCTGAAATTACTTAAGTGGTTTCAGTGAAGCAGGATAGAATCAGCAAAGCTAAAAACAGAACAATAAGGCACAAATAATACCCAGTGCATCCTTGAAAATATCCAAATTCCTTCTCTTTTTCCACAGCTCCCATAGCACAACCCTTCCAGTACACTTCTGTCTCTCACATCCCCAGATGGAAAGCACTGGTTCATTTCCATCTATACCATGTGCCATCTCTCTTAATTGAATACAGCAAAGTGTCAATGGCTTATCTGTCACAGAAAGGCTTATTTGACACTGAAAGTCTTATTTGACACTGAAAGGCCTGGAACAGATTTTTTTTTTGCAAGAATATTTCTATTCCTCGCCTCCTTGCTCAGGTTTGGGAGGTTGGAAGGATGGTACGCCAGAATGAAGATGTGCAGGGAAAATAAAATAACAGAGTTCTCTTGAAGGGAAAACACAACATATAGCAACCTTAAGGGATTATTCATACAGAAGAATAACATTTACCACTGAAATCAATGTAATCCTGGTCACAAAAGGTTGATTTTCAAACCTGTCAGAGTTTCTCAGATGAGTTTGTATGAGGCACAAGCTACTTTATTTCAGTTTGGTAGTAGTTACTCAGCTCACAGCCTTAGCAGGTGCTATTTTATGCTTCACTTCAGATGATCCCCAATTCACTTTGCATGTCAGTGTGATTTCTTTGCCCTTAGACAAAGTTAGATAATTCTGAAGGATGCTCTGCAAGCCTTCAGACAATGGCTTTGGGAGCTTAACCAGTGCCAGTTTGCTCAGGCAGCCAAAGATGGTGTTGGCTTGAGTACTGCAGTCCAGGGCTTCACACAAAATAAACTCTCAACATTAAGTCAGCTTCACTGTAGTGGTGATCTTGCATTCGAGTCAAACCTTCACTAAAGCAGGGAGCTGCGGTGCAGACACAAGGCAGACCCTGCAGAAAGAGCAGCTCTGTATCTGCTCTACTTTGCATCTGTAATTCTTACTGAGGGGTTTTTTATTTTCAATTTCTGTGATATTTATTGGTTTTATGAGACATTTTCAAAGCAGCGAATCAAAATATCCTTTTCTGGGGAAGTAAATCTCCCAGAGCTTAATTCATCATTTTGAAGTAATACAAAGCTTAAATTTGTCCTTGCTGGAGCTGCATACGAAGTATTCAAGCATAAATAAAGAAAATATAAATAAAGCAGTCCTGAATCTATTTCACTGTGTTATTAAAATTCCATTGTTTGTTCTGCAGGAAAAGACCTCCCAAAATGACAGTGGTAATCTGGGCAAAAAGCAGATTGTTGCCAAAGGGTTCAGCTCTTAAAGGGGGGAAGCATTTTAAAAACTGCCAAGGAAAATATTTTCATTCATGAGTTCACCCAGCCTAAACATGCACCTAATCCTCCCAAACTGACAGTTCAAAAAGGCAACCACAGCTGAGACAGGCAAAGTGTTCAGTTCAAAGGCAAAAAAAAAAGGACCTGGGGATTATTAGCATTATCACTTTATCATGAAATGACCATTGGCTCTGGAAGTGCAGAGCTCCACCCCCCCTCCCCAAACCCGGGGACTCAGACCCCATCACATTCCTGAAAGGGCAGCAAAGCCTTCCTTGGTCATTCACCACAGAAAGGAGAGAGGCTTCAGAGGGGCTTGCTCCCATTTGCAAATTTAAAGATTGACACAAAGGGAAGTGAAGTGCCCTCAGCTTTCAGAACTGGAGGAAGTGAGGAATCTCAAATAGTGCCACTGCTTGAGGATCCCCTTTTCCTGAAATACTCATTGCACAGGCTGAAAAAGTTTCCACACTTACTAGATATGTAAATCTTAGCATATTTAGCAAAACCCCCTCCTATTTCTCTATTCTATAACTACTACTTTAAGAATAAAAGAGGTGAATAACCAGACCTCTAAAAGAACCTACAGCAATTTTTAGGTGGTAATCTCTTGGAAACATGAACCTTCCCAGGAAATTGAGAAGATTCATCTCTTTTGTTTGTCCAGTGGTTCTTTGATGGTTGGATTTGGTTTTATCTTTTTTCTCCCAATATTCAACCTTGCCAGCCCAGTGTGAAACCATCAGCCCTCCCACCAACCAACCCATTTCTCATTCATTTTAGAGATATTAAACCTGAGGTTCAAGTCAGCCCAAGTGACACAGAGGTCTCACAGATGCTGAGTTCCCAAAAACTCTGCAAAAATGGGCATGCAAGATTTAGAACATGAGGAAAGACAGAAGTGTGAGCCTAGTTACATTCTAAGATACCAGAATATCTGCATGAGAAGTTATTGAATGATCCAACTGGTGAGGGGGAAAAAAAGAATATTTTGAGTTAGGTACAGGTCAATATAACCAAGAGAGGCAAAAGCTGATTTCAAAAGCTGACTTCAAAAGTCTCATTGTCCTCTGATCTATTTGGTGTTGAAATCCACAATCACTTGGCTTTGCAGCAGAGACTCAAGGGATGGGAGACCCAAGGGAAGTGAGGAGTGGTTTTCAGGGGGTACCACTGTCCCTCCTCCACCCCCTAGCAACAGCCACTTCTTATGGCACAGGGGACAAAAGCAGCCAAGGACCTGCACTGGAGCTGAGCTGCTCCAGCTCATTCTCCTGGTTGTGGTCCCACCAGGGCTCCCCAGTGCTCCAGCCAAGGACACGACATGCTCAGAGCCAGCAGAGGGGACAGAAGAGCTGAAACCATGGGGTTACCAGTGAAATACTGCCATTTCTGATTTGTAAAACTGATCATAGCAGCAGAAACATTGCCCTGCCCAGCCGAGGGAGGAGCAACTTCCTCAAAATTGCTCCATGCCATGAAGGTGCCCTCCAGGTCCCACACCTGGGACATGCACCATGAAAGCAAACAGCCACACAAGAGCAGCTGCAGCAATATGTAGTGGCCAGCTGTAGGCTGCTTTTCTTGGCATTTATCCTCAGCTGAAGATTTCCTTAAAAATCCTTCCCAAGTTTAAACCACAACAATGCATGCTTTAAAAACTGGCAAAAACAACCCCAAAACAATAGAAATTGTTCTATTTAGGCAATGCACAAACAGCAGGATTTCACCTAGTCCCTCACTGTTGCTGTAATGCAACTCACAGTAATTGCAAAATGACCAAATCAAATAATCTGTGAATGTATATTCTGTCAAACCTGATTTTATTGCCTGTTAAATTCCACAAGACTTCAGAGCAGCCTCATACTGCATGACTATCTCTCCTTTCCATGCATCACTGGTCCTGTCAGGAGGCAGGATATCATGGACATCCTTTCTGTGTCCAGAGCATTTGGGGATTGGCCATAGTGCAACCAGACCTTGGAGGGATCACAGATTTGAGCACTGGTGCCAGGTCCTTCTCAGATCCTTGGCAAACATGGCACTTACACCCACACACACCCAATTATTTCAAAGAAATGACAGTAATTTTTTCCTTCCCTTTCCATGTCTCCACTTTCCTGACCTGGCAAGACAGTTTGGAAAGAGTAGAGGTAACCAGAGAGAGCCCAGAAATATTGAGATGGGCATTGTTATGATCACAGGGCTCTCATCAATGCCTCAACATGCCAAAAAAAGGATTGTGCCTCCCAAAATAAGAAAAAGAAGTTTC
Source organism: Geospiza fortis (assembly GCF_000277835.1). NCBI lineage: Eukaryota > Metazoa > Chordata > Aves > Passeriformes > Thraupidae > Geospiza > Geospiza fortis. The sequence goes on along the minus strand of NW_005054308.1, from coordinate 3,361,443 downwards.
AGCAACCGAATATTCTTAGTGTGTCTCTGTAATTTCTATGACTTCAAGTCACTTCAAGGACTCTTTTTTTGCACAGACTCTGCAGTAGTCATTAATGTTTAGAGTTGAGATGGGAATTGAACACTGGCAATAGAGCAGAAGATAATTGTGAGAGCTGCTGCTGAAAGCACGTGTAGCTCATGACTCTGACTGGCCATCATTTCTACCTCATTACAAAGGTATGCTGAAATTAGGAACCTCTCAGAGCAACAGGTTTCATGGAGTCAGTAACATTTGTCCACATGTGACTGGTGAGGTCATTTATGACCTGCAGGTTAAAACCTGCAGCAGTGACTGCAGGGTGGCTCAGACTCACCCTGAGCCTGCCCCATGCAGTCTCCTCTCAAAATCCAGCTCATCAGTCTGGATGTGCAGCAGGGCTTGGTCTTCTCATACAAGCCAGTGCCTGGCTCAGCCACCCTGCTGGATCAGTCACTGCTGTGACCAAAGGCAATGCCCATGGCAGATGTCCTTTCCAGAGGTCAGGTCACGCTGGGGATGGACCAGGACCAGCCATCCCCACACATAACATTGAGTTTGGAAACCCTTGGGATGCCTAATGCCCTCTGGTGCCTCTCCGGACTCATGGAAGGCAACAGGACAGCAATTTTTGGATATATTTACCAAAAATTCCTATCTCAAAAGCACCTGCTTGGTCTCCTGTGATGGCCTGCATGATGGTGAGGGATCTGAAGGTCATTTTCCAAGAAGTGAAGAAAGCAGTACACTATGACTTTTACTGTGGTGGTTTATTTCAATTCATAGACAGAAACTGCTCCTATAACTCAAAAGAAATTGAAAAGAGAAAAAAAAACGAGGTGTGGTTTTTTTATGCTTACAAAATGGAAAGAAATAAAACCCACTGTTTTCTGAGATGTGATCCAAAAAATTGAGTTGATTATTTTCAATTTTTTATGGGGTTTAGGTTTTGGATTCTATTCACTAAAAGTATACAAATGCTTCTGAGAATGACATTATTTTCACCATTAAAAAAATAAATTAAAAATCTAGATGAGTTGCAGATGCAAGAAGGAACTGGATGGGAGATGACAGCAGACCAAAGTCAGAATGGCCCATTTTCCTCTCCAGCCTGGGCATGTCCTCTTGCTCCACAACAACTATACACCTCAGACCAAGGTGAATAATTTCCCTCACAAAGGGAGTCTTGTACTACAGAGAAAACATGGATATCACTGCTGGGGCTTGTCAGGACACCGAGGCTGGACTGCAGAGTTAGACATAACCCAGAGAGGTTCCCTCAAACCTCTTTTGAGGGTGCTTGTAGAAGATGGTTGGTCTTTCCCATGCATGGAGGGACAAAGAATTCTGGTTAGCTTTTCCCTGTTTTTTAAGGGATCATGTATAGTAATGAACACAATTCCCAGCAGCCCACCAGACCTCCTGCTAAGCAGGAGTCTGTAGGCTGGGCTATTAAAATAAATGAGAAATCTCCATTGGTCCCAGCATGAGCAGGATTTGCCCAGGTCTGAATGACATGAAGAAAAATGGAGATAAAATACAGTCATGTATATTAGTGAGGCTGTTTAAACAGTGATTTTCCTGGTGATGCCTATTCAGTCCTTTCCGTTCCAACATACTGGTTTTCTTTTCTCTGAATGAGTACAGGTTAAGGCAATTTACATCAAACTCCTTCCCCAAACCTGACACTGGTAATTATTCCAAATAACAAGATTTGACAAGAGCCTGAAGAAGTGGCACTTAACTCCACTGCAGCATTATGTCATTTTTTTCCTTTCTTAATCCCCTTCCTAAAAGCAGAAAAACGATATGGCACTCAGGTAGAAAGCAGTGACTGAAAATATAATGCTAAATATAAAAACATAGCTGCCATTATCATTTCACTCTGCTTGCAAACAGGACTGCAATTATGCACACTTGGACTTCACCAATGGTCCCTCAGCCCTCTGGTCCCTGATTCCTCTGCTCAGCCTCTGCCTGTGGACTGCACAGAGTAAGGAAATGTTGAGTCCTGCAGGCAGCCCAAGCTTCCTGGGAATCTGAAGGTGAAGCTGAGTCACTCATCCTCATTCCTACAGTGCCACATTGGCAGCTCACAAACAAGTTTTTGTCTTCATTATGGTCGTGCCCACGTGCTGAAAGATGAGCCAGCAGGGAAGAATACCAGCCTGGCTGAACAGAGAGAGGGAACTCAGGGAAAGAAAAAGGGGAGTTTGTGACCTTTGGAAGAAGGGGAAGGCAGCTCAGGAAGACTACAGGGACGTCATGACTTTATGCAGGGAAACAATTAAAAGGCCCAAAGCACAGCAAAAACTTAATCTGGCTACTGCAGTAAAAGACAATAAAAAACTGTTTTCATAAACACATTGGCAACAAAAAGAGAATCCAGGTGGGGCAGTGCTAACAGAGCTGCTGGAATTCCTCCTCCCTTTGCTCTCGGGAATTTGCATGGACAGCAAACCCAGCACGAAGGGGATGCACTTCAGCCTGAGTGAGGCCTGGGAGCTGCTGGGACCCCCCAGCTGGCAGCAGGTTCCATCCATCCCAGGGGAGGCAGCCCTGGGAAGGGCTGGGATTGCTCAGCCTTTTCCAGGGCCTCCAAGGCAATGGCTCATTCCAGCACCACTGGCTTTTCTGCTGGAGCACCACAACACTGGGGTACTATTACAGCAGCAAATTGGCCCATTAAGCCTCAGGAATAATGAGTGCTGTTGGTAATTACACCTAATCCACTAATGAGCTATTGTTTGCTTCCAGCATTAAGGTAAGCTTAATGATGTGGAAAAAATAAAGCAAAATAGACCTGCCTCAAAACTGCTAAACCAACTTAATTGAACAGATGCTTGCTTAGCGCCTGCATTGTCATGCTGATTCATAGAGAATTGTTTTAATTGCAAGATGATCCTCGGTGGATCGTGTTTCCTTCACCTTAGGGTAGGTTCAGAAGTCAGAGAGTAGGAATTGATTCATTTGGTAGCATTAGTATGAAGGTTTAGCACATGCAATGTGGCTTTTCATCTAAGCTGGCCAACACACGGATGATAAGGCCCCACAGCAGAGAAAAAGCTCTGCAGCAATAATAGGAGAACATTAAAATCCCCTAATAGGAACTGCAAAATTGAAACCAAGTGTTGTACAACTTAATTTCTTGTCCTGTATGAATTATATACTTATTAAGTAAAAGAAATGCTAAATGAAATTTATAAATTATTACAACAGCACTTGTGTAAAACAAAGTTGTGCTTTGTAAATTTTTGAATGCCAAGATTGATGGTTTTCATGACTTTCCCAAGATCTTGCAAATTTGGCCAGGCTGCTATTTTTGCAAAACTTAGTGAATTTATTACTTACACAGCCAAATCAGTGCATTTCATTACCAACATAAGAACTGCAAACATGTTATGAATTAGGTGAAAACAGCTTTTCCTAGAAAGATGAGACATTTATGCTGCTTAAACATAACCTTTTCTTGTGGAAAACCACAACAAATTCGAGGCCAAACATCAATATTCCTTTTTCTGCCCCAAACTGCTAAAAATTATTCTATCAACACAGGCAAGATGACTCTTTGGTTCTCTTTTCCTTAATTTATATACATTAAAACTGAATACTGCAATTTTCCTTCAAATACAGAGCTATTGAGGATATTGCTCTTGAATAAAATATTCATGTTTTTATCTGCAGCAATTCAACTGCTGGCTTTGAAATGTCATGGCAAAATGGAAAGAGGAAGGAAAAACTGCATAAAATACCCAGGACTTACCTTTAGGGAGTGTAAAAAATGAATAATCTTGAATAATCTGTGTACCTTCTTGGTTGCGAGCCCTCTTATTTTCTTATTGGTTGAAATATATTTTTTTCCTTCATAGCATTACAAAAATAAGAAAATTTTATGTGCAAGATAACTCAGAAGACTTCTGTAGTTAAGATTAAAATACTTTGGGGGGACACTGCATGCTCATTTCCCAACCTGATATAGCACTAGGTTTCTTATAAAGCATAATTCATTCATTAGAAATGTCAAATAACCATTGCAATCTTCTTGAGCTTCCTAGAGAGAATACTCATGTTACACACCCAAACAATAATTCATATTCTTCAGAGCCGGTGTGGCAGGCACATGGTTTGAATACTTGTCCCAGAAATGTCTCAGGTTTTTCCATCTTTCCCCTCAGTTTTTGGCCACTGAATACCTAAACACTTGTAATTCCCAGCTTTCTTTCTGACACTTTTTTCTCTTTATGGGCACTGGAGGAGTGGGAAGGACAGCTGGGGAAAACCTCTGAGAGCAGCAGGAGGATCAGCACTCTGCTGCTCATTCCATGGGCTCTGCCAGGAGCAGCATCCCATGGATTTGAGTCTGACTTCGCCTGGGATGATGCAATCAAGGATATTTTCTTTGTGAATAAAACACCATGTCCTCATTGGGCGCTGAGGATGTCACACCAGCAAAGTCAGCCAATAACTGGGACAAAGACCTGAGCACTGAGCACTGGGAAAGGAAGGTAGGAACTCTTCTGGGACCTTCAGGCCAAAGTGGCCATAGCTGGGGCAATCACCCCACTGCCTCTGCTATGCTTGTGGGAAAAGGGTGAGAAGAGAGGCTCAGATGATGAAAATGTGGTTTCTGATGTGAAAACCTCAGCCAATCATTCCCAGCCAAGGGCTCTCCCCAGTGCCAGTGCTCAGTTTCCCCCTCTGAAGTTGTGCTTGGTGTGAAACCAGCACAAGACCATAAATCCATAGCTCATATGTCTCCAAAACACCCATTGTCACAAGTGCTAAAATCTGCATTGTTATAATCCAAATTCAAATCCCCTGGTATTCTGTTATGGTTATACTTTCTCAGTGAATGGCCAAACAGAACAACATAATGCAATTATAATTCTTTCTATTTCCCCCCACCATTTTCTATACAGGTGCTTTTTACCAGATCAGGAGGAAGAGTTTTGGGGGTTGCTGTTGTTATCCTTCCAGAACAAAATAACAAGAAAAAAAAAAGGAGATGTTCCTGGCATAAGTGCAGGCTAGATAGAGAATGTTCTCAGGTAAGTACCCAGCTCACAACTTGGCATTTTCTTACAGGTAATGTTAAACTGACTGCTAATAGCCGTAGGAAATAGGAAAAATCCTACTACTTGCCCTTTCTGAATCACTTGATGACAACTCTTCCTGACATCACCACCCAGTCTGATTATCAGATTGAACTGGGACTGATCTATCAGCTTCACTTAGGCATCCTGCAGTAGATTCCTAGCCCAAGAATTGCTGATAGCCCAAACAGTTTAGAAGTATGTGAAATGCAATATTTTGGGGTAACAGGAGATGAAAGAGAAACAATATTTCAGAAATTGTGCTCCTGTCATCTCTCTTATCCCCTGAAGCAGGCTTAGACAGGGCTTTGCATGGAGGAGGCAGAGAGGGAGAGCTGCTCTCCACAGACATCCCTTCTGTGAGCCTTTCAAACCCAGCTCCAGCCCTCCCCTGCCCTGCAGCCACACCCCAGCCCAGCTCCCTGCGCAAACCTGACGTCAGACCTCAGAGCAGGCAGAATTTCACTGAAGAACCAATTTACACATCCCTCTGCCTTAAATTCCTTCCAAATCCCCCCTTAAGTGCTAAATGTCGCAGGGTTGAAAATCTCGCCCAAATGTTATCTATATGTCAAACATTCTGATGCAAAGTGCGTCCTATGGTTGTGGAACCTCCTCTTCTCATTAAAACTTTCCATGCCATAATAAATCTGTCCTGTAGGAGCTAATTTATGTCTGAGCAAATGATTTCCCTTTTTTTTTTCAATAGTGTAAATGTTTAGATTGCAACATTTTCCCCTTGCTGGAGGTTCTGAGTCTACATTTAGGGGCAGAGCAATCTCACTAAGACATTTTCAGGTATACTGCTTTCACTGTACCTGTGAAAGCCATGCCAGTGGGTTCCTCAGCCCCTGGTGAACACTTTTTTGGTCCTACATCTATCCCATGGCAGAGAGACATGACTATCACTTGCATTTATGGAGTTGGCAAAGCAAAGAAACACATTTTAATGCGGCTGCCTAGAAAGGCAATTGTGTTCTTTCATACAATCTGGGGGAAGAAAAGCAAAAAGGAGGGAGTGGCCAAGGTTTTTTCAAGGAAAAAGCAGCATTTTCTGCGTCAAGCTCATTGGATTTTCATGTAAGGGCTGAAGGCTAAGAACTCTGGCTGTAGCAGACTGCCCTGGGTGGATTTTAGATGTGGACTAGTACGGCAACACTCCTTGGATCCCAAGGCAGAGCTAACATTGTGGAAGGTATTCTTTGTGGGATGACGTGAAGCCTTCTAATAAGGCTCTTCCTGCACTTAAAGGCAGTTTTTCTCATGCATGTTCACTTCCACTCTCTCTTTGCTTGAGTCCCATGTGCCCCAAACTGCAGGTCTCCTCTGTACCCCATTCCATGCAGTTCTTGCTATGCTGGGCCTTCATTCCCTGCAAGAAAGCAGCAGCTGGGCTTTTCCATGGCTCTGGCCAGTCATCCCAGCACATGACTGTTTTATACTAACAAAGAGGTTATTTTCTCAGACAACAGATCACAACCTCATTTTCCCTTTCTGAGGAGATTTCCCAACTAATAATACTTAATTATGAACAGAAAATTGTATGGGATTGTCAAGGATTTTTAATTCATTAATTTGGATACATTTTATGCGCAGAACTACGTGTGTTCAAGCCAAGGCTGAGCTAGAACCACACAAATATTACACATCGCCTTGTTAATGCCAGCAAAGCCCTTTTTATTGCATAATTCTGCAGCCTGTCTGTAGTTTTTATTTCATTAATTTTCATCCTGATAATTGGAAGCAGCTTCTCTCCTTGCTTTTTTAAGATTTAATGAGCTACATAACTTTGTGCCTCCCACTGAGGGCTGTAGGTCACTTTGCACACTGGAGAGCTGCTACACCTTTCCCTACTTCTCTTTTAGATAATGTTTATTGTCTTCCAGCAGAGATGTCTGTGCACTCATGATGTGTCAGGCATGTAGATGTGATCTTCTCTGCAGAGAAACCCAAACTCCTGAGATGGGGAAGATTCTTGCATCAGTGATGGCGGGACATGGTCCTGGAGAAGCTCTGGAAGATCTGGATTCCTCTGCTTGCTATTTCCCTCAGCCATGAACTCATCTTGGGTCTCTCAAAAAGCCTCACAAAGTGACACCAATCCCTGGCTTGTTCCCTGGACAGTGATTTTGCAAAGCAGTGATTTCAGCATCTACTAGAGAAATATTAGAGAAAGAGGTCAACAGAGATGGAAGAGTGTCTATCAATTATGGAAAGTAAGTTCTTCTGGCCTTGGGTACAAAACCTTATCCACACATATGGAAAACCACAATATTGCATCTTTTTTAGCTTCTCAAAATAATGACCAACCAACCAGGATTTTACATGGATTCAAAGTGCCCTGGATAATTTGACAGCTGAGGTAGGACGTTGTCTTTCCACAATCCCTCAAGACTCAAAAGAGAGAGACAGCTTCATCCAACAGGAAAGTCTGCAGGAATTGGACTGGAATGTCCTTCTGAGCCATATTTATGGTTAAATGTTCATAAACATGTTGTGTACCTTGAAATATCCACAATGGCTATCTGTTCACTTCACTTCATGTTTGCTTATTTTTCCTGATTTCTTCCTTGCAATTTAAGAGCAGTTCAGAACTCCTTGAGCACCACCACAGTGGGATGTTCAATTAAAAAATACTTATATTAAATTCAGAGAATTCTTAGTGTTTTAAGAGAAAAAACATTAAACACTTTTTTTCCCATGTTGTTAACAATTGCTCTTGGAGTTTGTTTTGTTTCGTTTCTAAGGGACTTTTAATTACACATTTTCAACTGAATTAAATAGGCCAAAATGCCTTCCAAAACCCCAGAAAAATACTGTCCCAGACCAAAACTGGGCTGTGTCCCCTTCTGCCAGTTTGACAGATGCAAACCAGAGCTATGAAAAAGCTATGTGCACATGTAAGGTTCAGCAATTGCACCATCTGAAATGCAATTATCTTGAGACCCTTTTTCCAAGATTTTTTTTTAACAGTCCCAAAACTCATTAGATAAATGGATACTAACAAAATAAACCACACAAGCCTCATATTCAGGTATGTAAAAAGGCATCCTGAGCTGTCCTGGTTTGCTCAGCTCATCTTTAATGTGTTGACAATGCAAATTAAAAGCAATCATAGCTTTGCTAGTTTTTAAGGGTGAATTACTCTGCACAAGGGAAAGACCATGCACACCAGGAGTCTCAGTCCTAAAGAGCACATTTTTGGGGCAAAGTGCTAAGTGACCTAGAAAAGCACACAACAAACAGGGGTCTTGTCTATACAGGAGCTTTGCATTGTACTGTGGCCCAGAGCTGTATATGGATCACATTGAATAGGAAGCTATTTACTTATTTCAGTACATAATTCCACCTAAGATGAGTCAACAGCCAGTGTAAATAGGAGCTTTATTACCATTTGTCACCTGAAAGAATGGCCTCAAAAACTGCCATTTGAATTTGGAAGGCAAATGGTGCCCTGCACATGGAAATGAAAGCCCCTGTGCTTTCTGCCTACACGGCTCATATTTGGTTGTCATCTTTTTACATCAAGCTTAACACTGCTCTGCCCTGGGGGCACACTCTGCATTGTGGGGGGTCCCAGTGCACAAACCTGTTGGTGCAGTGAGCCCTCAGCCCCGAGCGATGGTGCCTGGTTAGGGACACCCACCCCAACGTGCCTGCCTTGGGAAGGCTTTCAAAGCACGTCTTCCCCCTTCTCTTTCTCCTCCTCCTCCTCCACACAACTCCCTCCCACAAGCCATTTCTGGAGATGGGGTGGGATGGTCCTTGCTTTGGTTGGAGCTACAAGCTCCTTTTCAACCAGTTAATGGGTTGCTCCCTGAAATAGGATTTGTCCGGGTAGCAAAGACTCAGGGGTCTATATCAGTCTTCTGAGTATATCCCAAAAAGTCATGGAACTCTGTAAGGTGGAGTCTTGTCAAAAACATACCAAAAGAAACCCACTGGGTGATGTGTGAAATCCCTGCTGGGCCACATGGTTGTTGTGTTTGCGGGTTCTCAGCAGCTGCCACCACCCTGTGGTCACCACCTGGTCCCAGCAAGCCGCACGAAGGAGCACAATGTGTACAAGGAAGGGCTGCCACAGAATTATCCCCTGAATTTGTTTTAAAATTTCAATTCACTGAGGGGAATGATCATCAGAAGAAGACACCCAGTTAAGCTTGTGTGATTTCTGCAGGAAGATAAATGTGTTAATGTAGTAGAATGCCCTAAATAATTCCCTGGAGTTGGAGGAGCTGCACATTTGTAACTGCATCACAGAAGGAACAGTAGCTACATTTGAGGAATATCCACACCCTTGTTTAATTTAGTTTTTATATTTCTTTTGAAAAAAGAAAAGTCACAACCCACAAGCTCAGTGCTTTTGGATTAATAACATATACTTGTCAGCAAACAGTACATTAGCTGGCTCTTGGCAGCTCATCAAAACACATCATGGAATGGAGCTGCTCGTGTTTACAAAGCAAGGGAAGGGCAGGACATACTGTATAACGGGTAGCAACTCATTCTCTACTCCATACAAATGGGCTAAAAGGCTCAGAGGAGCTATGGCATGAATAAAACAGAGGAAATATTTTTTCAGTTAGTCAAAATGATTTATGGGCTGTGATTAATGAAACATCCACCCGCTTGTTTGTGTTAACAATAGCTGCATCCATCAAGCAGAGTGCAGGTTTCTAATTCAGGCTGCTGGTGCAGGCGCTGCTTGGAAGGCGTCTCCTTCCCAAACCAGAACAGTGTTGCAAGAGAGGGACCCAGCCCATGTTGGCAAATGAGAAAACAGGCTGAAAACCTTTTCACAAGAGGATGGACAGGCTGTTGCTACAGGCAATCAGTGCATGGACTTCCTACCCACTTCATCATTTGCCTGCAAATTTGCCCAAGGAGGATTTGCCCCATGTCCATCATGCCACACATCCCCAGCTGGGTGCTGAAGGTGCATCACCAGTGTAAGGGTACCTCAAAAATAAGGAACCACAGAATCATCATACTCAGGTGACCCCAAGCCTGGACAGAGAGAGTGGGTGTGATTGATTGGATGACAGCATTCAACTCCAGTGTCTACATTTCTCATACATCTGCTTGGCATGTAGAGCTCGTGACTCGTCCATGTTGGTGATGCAACTTTTAGAGCCAACAGCTGCCCAGCTGTTTGGGTCCAGGAGAGCAAGCCAGACCCCAGCCCTGACATCAGTTCCTTGTCTGGCCTTGGGCAAGCTCTGCAGCCCCTCCTCATTCATTCTTCATCTTAACAGTATTTGCTTACCCACCTCATAAGTACAGAGAGAGTTTGTTTATATTATAGAGCCCTTTGAAGTTGTAAATCCCTGTGAAAATGTCAAGTGTCACTATTATTTTATACTTGGTTGGTATTTCAGATTGAATGAGAGCCTTAGTACATGTAAATTGAATGCATATTAGGAGGTTTCAATTTAAAACATCAGCCAGTTATTGTAGCCTGAAACATCTTGCTCAACTTAAGATAACTATATACTTAAAGCAGAAAAGACTGCCAAAAGCCAAAGAAGAAAGAGGTTAGAATAACACCATACACTGCAAAGGTGAGGAGGCAAAGGTGGGTGACCCTGAGGATCAGGCGTGCGGTGGGATGGGAAAGCTTCCTCACAGTGACTCAAATGTTTTATTAGCTTTATCCAGCAATAACATCCCAGCACACAGGGCTGTGCCATTCATCTGTGCACACAATAACCACGGAGCAGGGCAGCAGCAGAGGGGCTGGAGGTGTTGCCCTGAGGCAGAGAGGGCAATTCTGCAGGAAACCTGCATTCCTGGAAAGGCAGGTTGGGCTGGGACATTGTCTGTGCCGCTGCTCTCCCCACTCCATTGGACGTCAAACATTTGTTAAACGCCTTTTCTTTGGTAAGTGCTGGGGGAATTTTTGCTTTTAAATGTTCAGTCACTACCTTGCATGCATGGTGGTGGTGGGGAATGGAAATACTGCTGGAAGACTGGATGTGGCAAAAATTCTACTGCCAAAACAAGAGGAAAGTATGGAATGGTTTGCAGCAGTTATATGTTTTGGTTTTTTTAAATATAAATATGTTATAGATAATGCTCCTCCCAACAGGTCTCTGAACATTATTGTTACTTGTTCTTTTCTGAGGTAGTATCCCTTGCTGGTTTCTTAGTTTATGTTGTATTTAAGAATGAGTTAGATGTGTTGTCCAGGAGGCTATAGGGGCATTTGGAAGGGCAGAACTGCATTTTCTGTTGCATCACATCTAGGGCAAGCCTTCTGCCAGCAGGCTTGATGGCCACAATAAAGATAAGCAGGGGAAAAAAAGAAAAAAAGAATCTGCAGCAATGAGCAATGATGATACAAAACAAAAAACCAAACCAAACAAACAAACAAAACCAAAAACCAAAACCAAAACAAAACAAAAAAACAAAAACAAAAAACCCAAAAACAAAAACAAAACAAAAAAACAAACAAACAAACAAAAAACCAAAACAGAAAAGGGGTCCAAAGAACAAACTTGTTGAGACTGGCCAAGAGTTGGCAACTGAGAAGTTTGGGCACTGGGGACAAGTGCTTGGGCCCATCATATCCACAGTTTCCAAGTTATTTCTTTATTTCTATTTTTCATTTTCCTAACTGGACAGCTACCATGCATACAATGACTTGAAAATTAATAAATCTTCATATTAATTATTTGTAGCAGCCCTGAAATGGAGTTCAGAGTACCATGAAATGTCCATCCCATTCTATTCCAATATTTTGGCAGGATCTTCCCCTTAGAAGAGCAAGTTTGCTCTTGCCTTGTTTCATCCTACAGCAGCTCTAAAAAGTCCCCCTGCTCCTCAGAAGAGGAACACAGACTTTCAAATGGCAACAGCAAAGGATTCAGCAGAGACTCTGGATGGGGAGTGATGGTCACACACAGTGATACAATTTTATATAATAATTTGTTTTCCTTTAAGCTCCAAGGAGAAAAATCCCTCCTGAAAACTCTTTTCCTCAGGAACAAGTAGGAGATCAGGACCAAGGCTAAAGTCAACGAGCTCAGCAGCAACTTCTGCCCATGCAGGACCAGCACGGCCTCTCCTTTTCCTGTTGTGACCTGGAAGAGGCAATAAATTACCTGGTGCTACTTTTTCCCTGTAAAGGGCAGGGAAACCAGGAGCCAGCCTGATCTGAGGTGACAGCCATTTCGTCCCTCACTCCCTGTTGTTGCACTGCAGCATGCACCTTATTTCTGCTGCTCTCCAAAACTGCCTCTCTTGCCCTTGGAGATTTCAAAACTCAGGTCCTGGGTGGTGTGAAGGCCCTGCAGAGCAGCTGTCCCATACCCAAAAGAATGGGACAGCTGCTCTGCAGGGCAGCCCTGTTTGTGTTTCAAAAAGACAAAACTGTTGGAGGAGCAAGTCAACGCATGAGCTCTTTTGCAAAAAGTTCTCCTTCACCTTTGACTCTCATCTTCTGGGTTGGATTTTCAAGTAGTAGCTTTTATTCACTCCTTCCCAGCTTTTACTTGTGTCTAAAAGAGTTTTCTCCTTTGCCCTCCTTTCTGTTCACAAGCATGCAGGCTTTGGATGCGCAGCAACTGTTTTGATCTAAAATTCCAATACAGGGTACTTTGCTGGGAGGCATTCTAGATGGGAAGAGCAAAGGGTAGAACTAAACCCTCCTTATTTTGAACCATATGATCTGGCATAAAAATTTAATCCCTGTTTTTTAATGCACCTCTCCAATCTGGAATGGCTGCAAAGGAATTGCCTTTCTTGATGGAAATCAAAGCTTTGCCTTTGGTTCCAGCCCAAAGTGATGCCAATTTTGGTCGTCTCTTTCCAAGGGAAAAATAAGGAGAGAATAAAATTCTGCAGCCTAAGTCCCCTTATCTCTGGGAAATGAGGCTGATGGGTGGCTTGGATGGGCTGCAATAAAGAAGGAATGTCAGTCCTTGAAACTGCATCCTGCATTTGAAAAACCTCCCCAACAAAGTTTTTTGATTAAGTGTGCATGTTCATGCAAAAACAATCGCAATTTGATGAAACAGAATTTTCCAATCCATCCTCCCAAAACCCTACTTTATTGGATAGTTTCCACCTGTGCTTTGCATTGTGGATCAAGGAGAGTTTCTCCTCTCTGCCTCTGTCTTTGTAATCCTAGAATTCCCTCAACAGCCAAGGACAAATTTGCAAATAAATTCCCAGCTGATCTGCAAGCAGTTTTCATTTCAAATTCACCAAGTCTTTGACATGTTCCTCTGCCTAGCAAGAAAAACCAGGACATTTTGGACCAGCAGTTGAGCAGGTAGGCGGCAGCATGGCTGCAAAGGAGCAATTCCCAGTTTTCTTTAATAGAAGATTTGTGTTTGACTCTCCTGAAATTAGGTTGAAGGGGGCACACTTACAGCTGCTTAGGAACATTGGCATTTAGAGGATAAATTGATGTTGTCAGCAAAGAAACAATCACCATAAACAGATGTATTGGCTTTATCCAACAGCTGCAAAAATTAAGTTACAAACCATGCCCTTTATTGGATTTTTAGTCTGTTGGGGCATTTAGCACTTGGCTTGACTAACGAGATTGTGACAAGTGTTTCCAAACTATCTACAAGGCGGGATTTTTCTAAAATATGCAGAAAAGGAGGGGTAGGGGGCAAAAAGAGAAAGTTTTTATCCTTATTCTGATCATCTGGAAAATGAAAAAATTCTTGTTGGACCAGAATTAGGAATTGTAATCCTTTGAAGTCAGCAATGCTCAAGAGGAAGTTAGATGCAAATGAAAATACCTGATTAAACTGGAAAATATACTGCCTTCTGTTTGCAGGAGGGGTATAATGGGTCTATAATAAGGTATATTTTTGCTGAGAACTAAAGATGGAGAGACAAAAGCTTTACTGAATTTTTAAATAATAATTAATAATCCATAGCTAAGCCATGCAAGGGGATATTCTTTAGTCTGACCACTTAAAATAATATTCACAAAGTCCCTCTCTCCCACTGATGCAATTTAGTGTAGCCTCACTCAAGTGTTAATAAATGTTTTGACCTTGGCAGTTTTTCTGATGATAGAAATATTACTTCTATAGTCTTGAAATCAATTTCTGTATATTCTTTTCCCCCAGACATTCCATCTTTTTTCTAAGTTATGTGGCAGCCCCCATTGCCTCTGAAGACAGGAATGAGGAGGGATGCCCATGCTCCCGGCATTGATAATAGAGACAGAACAGTCACTTTTGCTTGTTTTCATAAAAATATGAATTGACCCTTTTGCTATTCATTCAGTGTTCCATATTTAAGGAAGTATTCTCAATTACAGAATTTGGCTGTCAGCCCTTTTCTGCATAAAAGACAAATACGTTTTTATCACTCTTGAAGTGTTAAGTTGTCAAGTTCCTTAATATTTCCTCTGAAAAGTAGACTTGCCCAATGAGATTCCATCTGAAATGTCACGGTATTTGCATTTCAAAGATAACTGCATTCCAAAAGCAGTTCTGGAGCAGGACTACCAGAGCTAAGAGGGGTCTGGCTCAATGTTTCAGGCAAAGTAACAGTATTAACAGCTTCTCATGAGCAGTAGGTCTGGATCTGACCTCAGTTCCTTTAACCATAAATCACTTCAGATCTGCCTTTTTGTAGTCTGTAAAACCCAGATTATATTTGCTTGCAGCAACGTCACAAAAAAAGTGCTGGAAAGGAGAAATAAAGTAAAGAAAGGAATAAAACTACCAAGATTTTGATAGAAACTGTGATACCAAAGAGGAGGACACCACAAAAGGTTGATGGAGGAGCCAGAGTGAAGTCACATATGAATTTATGGTTTGGCTGTAATTTTCATTGAAATCAGGACACAATCCATAACATGTTTCCACAGGAGCTGCTGCAGTGGTTTTTGATCTCAAGAGGTTTTTCAGCTCACAGACACACAAATGCAGGCTCTGCTGTCTTTCTCCTGAAAAACCTCATCACCAGATGGTGCAGAAAAGAATGCACAGTTCATAAATGAGGAAGTTATTGTTTAGCAATGCACAATGGCAGTCACTTGGCCACGCTTATGACTTGCCAAAGGCTTACCAAGGAAGGATCAGGAACACCCATATAAGGGAGCAGATCAAATCTATCCCACCCTTCACAACCTCATGAAATTAGGTACATTCATGGTTTAATTTTTCCCAGCACCTGTAAATTCAGATTTATCAGGAGATTCCATATCCATAGAGCGAATAGTAAATTTTCCCAAAAATGCTTTAATGTGAAATACCATATGGAAGTTGGAAATTGTCCTGTCAAATCCAAGTTATGTCCTGGGTTATGATGCAATGGGAAGAAGGCATAAAGTTCCTGACTATGTTTGCAAAATGACATTATAATTATTTCCAAGCTCATAATTACTTTTGCTTTTTGCTTTTCTGAAGACCATCATCTCAACCAAATTTTTTCCTCCACTTCCCTGGAGACATGCTCCTCAGAGACCTTTCCTTTTGCCTCTTACAGTTTTGCTCAGCCCTGTAATAAAATTGCATCTTTTATTTCACATAGCTGGGATATTTTGTGGGAGAGGAAGATTTGGAACAAGCGCTTCGTTATCATTTTAGCAGAACATGGCAGCAACAACAAAGCAGGACAGCTGATACAAATCATCCATTTTATAAGTTCTAATACAGATAATGCTAGAAAAAGAAACATGTAACAGAAACCAGATATCTCAGTGGGGTTGCTACACGCCATCCATGGCCCGGCCATTTCAGCTCCTTCAAATGTTCCTCATATTCCTTGTTAGGTTTTTGGGGAGATTCAGGACAGAGCAGGGCTTCATATCCAGTGGTTGAAAGGCAGCTGGCTTCAGACTGTGGAGGTTTTGCAAGCAGGTCAGTTTGGGGGAGAGAAACAGATATGCGCTGGTGAGTAGTGAAGAGGGATTAGGGTTTTGTGGGGAATTCAGTCCCAGGATTCAGGGTGGTGAAGATCAGCCACTGACCCCTGTGCCATGGCCATATGTGATTGTGGCATTCCCATGAGATGGCAGGCTGACCTCAAACTGTGGGACTGAACTTATTTGGGATTTCAACCTGTGTTACAGGCTCCCTGCAGCTGCTGCATTCATCTGGGGAGAGAATAAATAGGGGAGAGCCACAGTTGTCTCTTTGTTAGCACGTGCTGCTCCCGGGCTGTCCCGGCAAAGGCTGGAGCAGTTTTGTTGGTGCTGCTGCCCTGGGCTGGAGGCGCTGGGGAGCTCACAGGAGTCTAAAGTGCTCTGTGCAGGCAGGTGGGGCATCCACCCTGGCCAGGGCCACAAGCGTGTCATGTCACTACAGGCTCCAAGCACACAAAGAGTTCCCACACACAGAGGAATAATGTCCTTACACACCCTCAGTTAAACGGAGCTGGTTTGAAGCACCACTCTGAAACATTTGTTTTCTTTTAAACTTGTTTTTCTTCCTTCCAAAGGTCACCTTAAGTAGATCCCAGGTACATTTTTTCCCCAGGCTGTTTTTGAGCCTGTATTGACTGATTGCCAAATCTCAGCCCTGCTGATTGCCAGTTTATAACACGCTGATAAAGCCAGCTTAAGCCGCTTGTGCTCCCCCGCACCAAAAATGTCCCCAGTCACTCCTGACCCCCTCTTTCCACTGCCTCCCGCATCCCACCCCAGGTCACTGCCTATGGGCTCTCCATCCCTGACTCCCCAGACAGCACTGTCTCTGGGCAGGGTGAGTGTCCCAAGGGTGAGGGTGGCTTTTGTCCCCATCACGGGCGCTGTCACCGCTGCAGCTGTGCACACCTGGCCAGGGGAGCTGGCTGGGCACCCCCTGCCTCCCCACAGAGCAGCTGAGGAGCTGAGTCTTCTGACAGCCCTTGGAGCAAATATTTTACCAAAAAAAATCTCCAGTGGGGTAAAAATAAATTAATGAGGGTGAAGAAAGCTGACAGTCTTTGTTTCTTCTTCTTAATTTTTTCTTTTTTTCTTCTTCTTCTTGATTTTTTAGCTGAAACATTTTCATGTTTCATCTTTTTTATTATTTTTGATTGGCCAGATTTCTTTTTTCACTGCTGCAAACTGTTTTTAAAAGTCTGAGATAAACTAAAATATTTTGACTAATCTCCATCAGGGTAAGTTTTTCTGAGTTGCTGAAAACTGAATCTTTGAGAAGAAAGGAGGTTGTTTCTTTAAAAAATGAAAATCTTTCTGTTTCTAGAAAATCTAAGTTGTATGGATTTTACCACTGAATAAAATAAAAACAATTAAATTCTTCTCCAAGTAAAGCATAAAATTTTTCTCAATCCAAAATCAAAATATTTTAAATTTGTGCTCATTTTTCCCTTTGTTTCAGAAAAACAAAGCCAGGGCTTTGGGTGGCTGAGTTGAATGTCCTGGGGAAGACAGACGTATTACTGCCCTGAAAGATTCCGTGGGATGTTATGGACACCTCGTCTTTTAAGTGAGACATAAAATCACTGTCCAAGCTAATTGTAGGCACAGGGATTTTGTGGTAGTCGTTTTGCAGCAATCTGGGTATCAGTTAGGGGGCTGTAGCCAAATTGCATCTTCACTTTGCCTGCAGAGGTTTCAGGGTATTTTCACAAAGAAATTCTTCATTTCTGTAGTGTGGCTTCAAACTGACCCATGTTATCCCCGGCATTAGCTACCAACAGCTGCCAGACAGGATTTTTGTCCATGATGTATATTTTTGTATTGTCATTTTGTTGAGTTTAGGAAAAGATTTAGGACAAAATCCTGGCCCAAGTCAAATCACTGCTAAAATTTCCATGGACCTCACTAAAGGCAGGGTTTTCCTCAGAGGATTAAAGCAGAGGGGTGTTGAACTGTTAATAGTGGGAGAAAACCCTGAGCAATTAATTTCTTTCCCGTCTATCAGCATCTTGTGCTATTCTGAAATGTGCTCAGGGCACGTTGCAGTTTTCTCCCTATTTAACTATGATTTGAAGTTATTTCACAGCTCAGTTTGGACACTTCTTGCAGGGATTTGAGAGCAAAAGCCATTTTGGTTCATTTCATTAAGCACCTCAATTCAGGGATTTACTTCTAATCCTTGAACAAAAATATGTCTCAGAACCAAGTTACTCCTGCAATGTTTGTCTTCATAAATTGAAAAAAAGAAACACTTGCCAGGAATATTCACTGTTATTTACTTTATTTTTCTATTTCCACGGGCTTTTTAGCAGTGCTTCCGTCTGTCGCAGCCTGCCTGGGATTGGCCACAGGAGGGATTCAAACTGCACATTTGTTAAAAAATCAGAAAGCAGTTGCTCAAGCCTAAATAAAAGCATGAATTCGTTGGAAGCACAGGAAGAAGAAAAGTTATTTGCTTGTTAAGGTCATTGTAGGAACTGAGTTTTACTGAACAGCTATAATTGTAACTAAAACAAATTATTATGCATAAACTTTAGCACGGGTAAGAAATAGATGGTTACTGCTGGGGTGGTCTGGGGCTTACCCCGGGATGTCTCAGGATTGTGTTTCGCATGGTACAAAATTTAAATCGGGTGATGCTCAACCAAATTTCTCAATTAAAAATTAATTTTCCCAGGTGCTCCTTCTTCTGTGAAATAAAAAGTTGGAAATGTCCCCTTTGTCCACCAGGTGGCACGAAGGGAAGCAGCACTGGAAACCGGCTGGAATATTAACTCCAAATGAATAATATCCTTGCTGGGGGAGATGCAGAGTGGCAGCAGATCCCAGCAGCACCCACACCAGTGTTCCCTATGGAAGCCCCCTGTCCTGGGAGAGGTGGCACTGGCAGTGTGGGCTTGGGACCTTTGTGCCTGTCCCCTCCAGGTGAGACATAAGAGCTGCAGAAAGGGTTTGCTTTGGGTGGTGGTGAGAGAGGCTCTGCAAATCCCCACTGCTCTTCGGGGCACAGAATGGGTGTTGGGGACAGGAAGGGGACAGCTGGGCCAGGGCACTGATGGCAGAGGGGGCGCAGAGATGGGGCAGTGATGGTGCAAAGATGGGGGCAGTGGTGGCTGATTCACTTCTCGGCCACACAGACATGGAGAGATGTGAGAAATGAGGGATTTGATACAGAGTGTTTGTGCCCAAAGGAGAGAGAGTTGTGCAATCTTCCTGGGGTCACAGGGCAGTGCTGTTGTTAAACGTGTTTGGAGGGGGCAGCTGAGAGCGGGAGAAGGTTTCTGGAAGAGCAGGAGCCTGCTGCAGGTAGCAAAATACGAATGAACCATCAAAGGCAGAGAGGGAGGGGAGGAGTGTGAGGACTTTCCTGACAGTGGGGTGAGGACAGGGGTGAAAACAAGCGTGTCCCAAGCCCGGCAGTGAAGGCTGCACAGGGTGGATCCAGCTGCAGCCAGCTGCTGGGCTGCCCAGCCCCAGCCTGGCTCAGCTAAGCTCAGCTGGGCTCAGGTCCACAGCTCCTGGCCCTTGCCTCGGGCTGAGTGTGGGAGGCTTCAACAGAGACACCAGAAGGTTTCTGCACCTTTGGTTATCTCAGATAGAGAAAGTCAAGTATGACACAAGAGTGTAGAGGTAGCAGGAGCATGGCAGTGAGGTGTAAAAGAGGTTTTTAGCCTGGTCCCAGCCTCCAGCCTCAGCACAGGCATGAAGTGTGATACTGGGGACATCCATGAGGAGCATGACCAGGCTGGTGGCCTTAAACCCTTACAGCAGTTGGCTTTTGACCAGACAAAGGGGAATTAAATATTTGTATAAAATGGAACATTTACTCTACCATAGAGGTGACCAGTACCTTCAGAGCCCAAAATGAGCCTGGGGTTAGGAACACCTCGATGCTGAGCAGCTGACTGTGGCCCTTTGCTCTTCCCTGACGTGTCTTTGCTACCTGCCTGCTCTTCCTTTCAGCCTCAGAGCAGGTTTTGGGCGCTGGCACTGGACTGCTCATCCCTCCTCTCCCCACCCACCAGGGCCTGGCACTGCACAGGGAGACCACAACGATGCTTCAGCAAGTGCCCTGGCAAGGAGTTCATGGAGGGCAGTTTGGAAACCTGTGGCATCCCCTGGAGGAGTCCCAGAACAAGCAGGAGATGCTGGAGCATGGAGAGGAGAGCTTAGGGGAGAGCAGGAGCAGTACAAGGGCAGCAGACAGGCCTGGGACTGGCAGCTGGAGCAGGGAAGGGAAAATGCATTTTGGGATAAAAATAAGCCCAGTGTGCACAGAAGAAGCTGACCTGACACGTCTCTTGGGGAAATATGAATGCTGTATTTGCTGACCCCAGGGGTGCAGCTGAGCTCTGTGTCAGTGCCCGTCCGTGCTGCACATGGGATGTAGGAGAGAAACATCAGGGAGGTGGATGGAGTAAAACAGTAGGAACTCGTCGATTTCAAAGCCCATTGTATTAAAATATGTTTATATCTTGGTTCTTTATTAAATATAAGCAGTTTTCTACTTGTATACATTTCTACATCTTCAGTGCAATCTGCTTTGCATCAGGCATTGATATATTGGTATAGTATCTGAAATGTTAGCTCTAGGGAATATAAATAGCATACTGATACTAAATCTGCTTTCAAAAATAGTTACAGGACAATAAATCTGAAGGACTTGAAGGTTTTTAATCACCTCTACTTAGTTATTTAGGGATGGGCCAAAAAAGCAATCATTTAAATTAAAGAAACAAATGAGACACAACAGAAAATTCTTATGCACAATAATTGCTTTCTCTACTAATATTTACTCCAAGGCTAAGAAAATATTATGGAATTTTACAAATATCTTTCTCTCTTAATTTTTCCAGCATGCTAAATATTGATCCAAAAGAAATCTTATTCAGGATGGTGGGATTTTTTTTCCCTTTTTCTTTTCATTTTTTGTCCATTTCAAGAAATCCTAAATAATGAGTCTGTGGGGGAGATCTCACTGGGGATTAAGCAAGGACAGCTCATGGTACTTTGCTGGACCCCAGGCACCAGGAGCAGCTCCCTCTATTGCTTTTACCACTATTGCATTGTTATTAAACCCAGAGATACTTTGGCTGTCAAGGGACAGCAGAAGCCTCTCCTCTGATGTTATTTTTGTTTGTTCCCATTAAAGGTCTGAAGAATGAAATCCAGGGGAATGCAGGTGAGTTGGAGAGATGCAAAGGGCTGAGGAAGAGGGTCAGTGTTGGGGCAGGCAGGGAGTGACAGAGAGAGGCAGGATGCTCATCTGAAGTGCCGTGTCTGCAAGAGAAATGGGGCAAAATAATGCACAAGACACAAAATTACAATGGAAAAGTGGCAGGGTCTGACAAGGTTGGTTTTGTGGCTGCAGGAAAAGGCTAGGGCAGACTTTTTAAATAACCTCCTACAAGCTGCCTTAGGCCCCGCAAAGATTTAATATATTGTTGAACTTAAGTCACTTAATAGCCATGTAGGACTCAATGGAGCTATTCATGTGAGTAAAGCATTGGTCTTAGCAGATCTGCTTCCTAATCTGCAAAGGACAGAGAGCACCACCCCGGGAGAGGGCTGCAGCAGCAATTAATGCTGGAGCAAGGCTGGGTGCTGCCAGCAGTCCTGTACCTCTGTCAGTGCCCATAACCATGGGGTATCCCAGATATCCCAGCTTCCTGACCAGAGCCAGCCATCAGCTGTAACCCAAAATGTTCTTATCTTAGCCATTGAATTACCTTTGTTTTCTTTTTGAAATTAAGTGCTTTAAGTATGCAGTATGGTTAAGGAACAGAAATGTAAAATACAGTTGCACACTGTCATAAATGCTGTCAAAGTCATTGTTCAACTCTCTAAATTTAAGGTGAAAAGGGTCGCAGAGAAGACCAAAAGCTCATTCTGAAATAAATTCTAAGTGTCTTTTTACAGGAAGGTATAACCCCTAATAAAATATAAGTGAAGCAGACAAAAAATAATCTGCAAACACAGATCCCAGGTTCCCATTTATGGTAATCGGTCTTACTGAAACTCAATTAATAAAAAGCTTTGGTTTAAATTAAATTAAGTATGAGTCCATCTCTATTTCCCAACCAGATTAAGTCCTTGAAAATTACCAAACATAGCTGCACACAAATTGCCTTTTCCCAAAGAGAGCTTCAGCATCTCAAAATATGTCCTGGATGAGAGCAGTCATATCCAGACTGGGCACAGCTAATTGGTACCCTGGAGGGTTTTTACTCCTGGCATTTGAGAAATAATGAGAATCAAAACCATTAGTAGGCAGGGAAAAGGGTGATAGAAATGCTAGCCTGCTTTTTTTCTGTCATGTTCATATTATGTTGTCTCTGGGCAAGAATTCCCACTAATTTTCCTTCCGAAGTTCAGTAACTCTCTTAAATCATTGTGTGACAAATGCAGCTCTTCATTGAACAAAGTTTGTAAGAATTGCTCAGGCAGATAACTAGTGGAGATGATAAAAAAAGGAGTGGGAGATATTCTGTGATAGATCACATCCTTTTTACTGGAAAAGGTCACACAGACATCATCATAAAATAAGGGGTGAGAGATGTGATTGGGGTGAGAAATGTGGGGTTTTTTTCTTATTTTTTGGTCATAGGAAATATATTACACTCCTTCTATCTTCATAAAAAGAAAAAACAATCAAATGCATATGTGAATTTCTTCAGCCTTGGAGATGGGTGGCTGCTTAGTGTCACACTGGAAAGCAATCTGGAAGTCAGAATTGTACTACTGTGGTTATCATCAAAACTAATCAAACATCGGTATCCAAAAGTGTGAAACCCTTTCAGCAGGCAAATCAAAAAATGCACCAACTCTCAGAACCAACACAGACCAAACAAGAAATTACAAACACATGTCTAGAAGCAGCTCCAGCTCCATGTATCTCAGCAAGGAAACGTTCCTGAGGTGTGGGACCCCCATCCTTCCTTCCCTGTGTGCAGGGACATCCCTCAGACTTTCCCAGTCCTTCCTCTGAGAGCACTGAGGTGCTCAGGTAATCCCAATAGGAATAAAACAACGTCGAGGAAGGGACTTGGGGAGAAGCACCAGGAGAGTGATGCAGGGAGGGAAGCAGGCTGGCTTCCCTGCTGACCAGAGGGCTCAAGCTGCTACCCCCTTTTCTATTTTACTTAGAGATTACTTCAGGTTTGCAGAAGGATATGGGGTCTGGCATTTTTCAGGGAATAAATCTTTTAACTGGAATTGTAATAAAAATTTCTCCTGGACCCAGAAAGATGTAGAACTGATAAATGGATAGAAAGATATTGCCTGGTTGGGATTTCTCTGAGGAAGGAATACACTGAATTGCCTTACTTAGGTAGTTTTCATTGATATGAAGCTTTACATCCCACTCTGAGAACAGGCAAAATGTATCCACAAACCAGGAGATGAAAAAATTCCAGGACTTAACCTCAATTTTCTTTAAAAATTCATTCATTCTCATCATGCTGCTAACCCTGTATTCCTCACCATCACCAAAAAAGAGAACAACTCCATGTATGTTTTCTGCCTGGATAGTGAATAACTTCAGACAACCAAAAACAATATCTCAAATTATTCCAGCTTCACTGCACACTGTGAGGTCCTGAACATAACCCAGAAATATTCCACTCTTTACCAGTCTCATGCAGAATACCTTGATGAGTTTTTCAAACCTATGAATAAAAAGCACTAAGTGACCCAGACCCAGGATGAGCTGAGCAAGGGGAACCCTCCCTGCCAAACACACCTTGCCCTCTGTAGGTGGGCTGTGCTTTTATTTTGGTACCTAAAGACCAACTCAGGAGCAGATCTTGGATGTTCAGCACTATCATTTGCAAACCATTGAGAGATGCAGAGAGCAAATGAGTAGACCTGCAGAAAGTGGTGGGGCCAGAGGAAACTCTGTGGCAAAGCCTGATGTCTTTGAGGAAATCAGACTCTGAGGTGTTATGAAGGAAAACACCATCACCTCCCATCAGTCACCTGCCTCAGTCACTCCTAAGGCCAAGCAAGCAGCAGCTGTGGGGATGTAGGTGCTGAGGTTTAAAGCAATTTCCCTGGGATGAGACACAGCCAGGAGGGCACCAAGTTTGGAATCCAAACAGGAGAACTGGCGCTGCTGATCTAGTGGGAGAGGACGTGGTCCAGGGTGCAGACACCAGCACAGAGCCCAGTGCAGCAAGGCAGGCACACAGTGTCACATGAAACAGCCACATCTGCTTGCATTTCATCACTGAAATGGGGAAGTTTGACTTTAGCTTGACCTTGCAATTCACAAGCTCTGGGGAAAAAGAAAAAAAAGGCAAAAAAAGGAAAGAAGAAAAAAGTAACAGAAAGCAGTGAAAAAGCAACCAGCAACTATAACAGGCTGTAACCTCATGGTACAGGACGAATTAAAACCAAATGAGCTGCTTTGCAATATGAGCAGCATCTGGTGGGATTTTCTTGAGGATGCTGCAATATTTGAACTCCTTCTCTCCATAATAAAAAATCCCTGAATCAATCTGTTTACACCAATGTTGCCTGAACATTTCAGAATTCATACCTGGATGCCCTTTGCAAAAAAAAAAAATTTAAAAATTCTCTCTGTTGGCAAAATGTATCTTTTCAAAAGCAAAGATTGAGACATACTTGTTTTTCAAACTTCCCCCCAGGAAACAGTTGTCAAATTCTAATTAAGTTACTCCCCAGGACCCGTGACTCAGATCCTCACTGGAAACTGGTGTGGGTTTGTTCCAGGGGATCTGACCCACTGGGTGGCTCACATGGCTCAGGCAAGCAGCTCCTGGGAGAGCATTTAATCAATGCTAATTGCTGCTGGTGATGCTGGTATCCAGGAGTCTGTCCTGCAGGCTGCTGTCCTCACTGGGGCTGCCCCAACTTATCCTGCTGCCTCCCCAGTTTGGGATATGGTGTAACCCAGAGCTCTGCAGACTCCAGGCTGCACTGAGGGGTTTGGATTTACCCAATACCCCATGGCCAGTAACACATTCACTTCCACACCATCTCCTGGGTAATAAAGTCTGTTTTCAAGTGCATCACTATTTAGACAAGACATCATTAAGTGTCATCAAATGTGTCAGTGGGAGTGAAAGAGGAGAAGCTGTTGGCTCTGCTCTAGTCCCAGTAATAAATGGGATGATAAATTATACACTCTCTGTGTATGAGCTACAGTTTGGCCCCAGAAAATGCATTGGAGATTCAAAACTTGTACAAAAAATTAGGCAATGTTTTCACTTCTTTCAGAAAAAGATCAGCTGGTGAGCAAACACTGGTGTATTTACAATGCCTGGTGAGCAAACACTGGTGTATTTACAATGCCAGAGCAAAAACGTGGTGTCTGATGGTCCCTCTCCCTTGTTTTCCACAGTATTCCAAGGAAATGGTCAGGATAATCTCCTATGGAAAGTCTATTAATGACTTCAAACTATCCAGTCCTTTTCTAAAGTCAGAGTCAGTGCTACAGATATGCTTTCAGGATCTTCTTCTCATCCCTATATATACCCTACAATCACACACTTCAGTCTCTTCATAAGCCACGTGCCAACAAAACATTCCCTAAATCCTCTCTCAGCTCAGCCCAGGGCAGCAACACCAGACCACCAGAGCTTCCTCCTCCCACGGTGCCAATATTTAACATCTCTGTGAGCTCCTGGCCCTGAAAAGGGTCATGAGACAGCTCCACAGGATTTCTGCAGGACCAGGATGCCACCTACTGCTCTTGATCTTCTCTTGGGCGCTCTCACATTAAAAGATAGGATAAGGAATCACTTTTTCACACCACTGAGAAGAGGAGCCCAAGGCAGCTGTGAGGACACAGGGAGCAGGAGCAGGGCAGAAGTTCAGACCGAGGGGAAATACCAGATCACTGCTGCACAGCCTTTCACGCTGTGATCCCAGCACTCCTTTTCTTCTCTACACAAATATTTGTATGACCCTTTAGAGACATTTTCTTTGGGCGATCTGACTTTTATTAGAGATGCCAAAGGCCGTGGTGGCCTCTCATCACAGGTCAGTGGTTAGGGGCGCACGGCAGGCGCAATGCTCTGGCACAGCAGCCGGATCAGCCCAAGCTGTGACCTCGGCCCAGACATGGGTAATTCTCTCCCCTCTTGCCCTGACTTGCACTGCCTGAACTTTTGTTCATTCAGCTGATGATCTGTGTCATCCTTTATGCAAACAAGCATAAACTGACTAATTAATCTCTGGGGTAACCCCCCTGATTTCAGTGGAACTGCAGTCAAAGTGGAACAGATCTTTAATGTACTTTGTTCCTACAGCACAGCCTGTGCCTTGTCCACTAGTCAACACAGACTTCTAATTATATGGATTTGACTCTTAATCTTTTCTGGTCTCAGGAGATTCAAGTTGCTGAAAATTATGGATTTCACTTGGAAACTACAACATCACCAAACCACCTTGCTGGAAAGTCAGGAATGTTTTGGACCTGTGAACCAAAACCAGTGCTGGGGACTGAGTGGCTCTGGTTTAACCACCATGCCACTGGGAAGCCTGAACTCCTGCAGTTTGGCTCTCATTCCCAGTCCTCAGCCACAGCAAAGCTTGCTTGTGCAAAATGCCACATTTGAACCTTCCTGCATCATTTCATATTTGAAACCAAAACACTCATCCAGGGCAAGACAGAGTCCCTTCTGCAGCACAGGAGCAGACAGGTGAGAGTGGGAAGTGTCATCGTGTGTTTAAGTGGTTTCACATGAAAATACAAACCTTTCAAATCACAGTCAGAACCTTCTCTGTCTTTAAACAGCTTTACTGTTTTTCCCATCCTCTATCCCACAACTTTCTTCTCAGCTATATGCAGCTGAAGGTTTTGTGAGAGTTATTGTGAAAGACCAAACAATAGATCTGAGCCTTGGCCAGGAATCTGAAGGTTTCCTTTTTTTTTTTTTCAAAATGAAAAAGACGAGTTGCAGTTGACAGCTGCCCATAAAAATTGTAACATACAAATCGTATAATATAAACTAAAGAGAGACCAAAAGTACCACAGGAAAAAAAAGAAAAATGAGCTTGTTAGAACATTCTGTATTACAGCTGTTTCCCTTGACAGTTTTCTGTACCCTAATACGCTCAACAAATTGGCAACCTGTCCTTATATATTTGCATCAGGATTCCCTTAAGGGAAATGTCTATATTATTCTGTTTTGGATAAAGGAAGCAGTTTGATGTGACAGGTAGGTCAAGTGTTTCTTTAATAAAGCATATGGGTAGGAAGAAAGAAATAGGCTATTGTCAATGACTTGACAAATAGGTAGATATGCCCCCCTTGAGTATAGCCATGGAAAGCTACTAGATAAATAGCCCTTGTTATTTTGATTTAACCACTTGGCTGCTGAATACATCTTTTCCCAGAGAACAGCGTCCTCAGTAAAGGTCACACCAGAGATTATTTTATAGTCTGTAGTGAGTTGTTAACTCAGTTTGGATTTTAGTTACACAGAACAAATCTGGACAAAAGTTGGAAATTAGTTGAAAATTAATTTCTGTGTGATCTGGATGTGTGTTATATTTGTATGTGATACAGGTGGATATTCACTATCACTTCATAAAGTTTGTCATCTCAGTTCAGCATCTTCCCTAGTGGCCCACAGGGTGCTGCCTGCCCTTTCCCACTCTAAGGGACCATGAACAGAAACCTTTCCCTGTGTGACCAAAGAGCTGGATTTGCCCCTAACCTCAGCCAGTTGCACCCTCTGCACTCACACAAACAGGCTAAAAATCCCAATATTTCTGATTTGATGGCTTCTCTCCAAATCCAACCATCAAGGCTTACTTGGGACACTTCTGAGAGAAAACCAGCCCCAGAATAGGAAATTACTCCAGTTCTTTAAAACGCTGGGATTTACCAAAGAGAGCCACTTCTGAAGGCTGAGAACAAACTCTTCCCAATATAAGTCCTTCAGGATCCATCTAGTGAGGTTAGATGTGGAAGTGGGAAAGTCTCCAATCCTGTTTGGCTGGTGCAGCTGCCCACACCGCTGGCACTGCAGGGATTTGGGAGCTGCAATAGCCAGGTCCAGCACAGCCATAGAGTTAGAATCACAGAATCATAAAATGCTTTGGATTCAGAGGGACCTTAAAAGTCATCTCATTTCAACCCCACTGCCACGGGCAGGGGCACCTTCTACCAGGCCAGGTGCTCCTGGGGACAGCACCCAGACAGAGCCATCAGGAGGGGAGGGACCCACTGTGGGACACCCTGCAGGGCCTGGAGCCCCAGAGCTGGTCACAGGCAGCACCTGAGTGCTGCTCAAAGCCTGAATTAGGTAAACATTTATTTAGGGAGCTTTTACAGCAGAAAGCACGCTCCTGACCACCTCTCAAGTCCCCCTTGGAGCTGTTAGGGTCTGTTGTGTAAACACAAGGGAATGGATGCTTTTTAAGTCCTTTACCTCAAGGAAGAATGTTTCTAATGCGGTAGCTTCATACAAAACCCCTCTCCTTGGATGCAGCTTGACAGGCAGATTTATATACCAGAATAATTTGGACCAAAATTCAGATCAAGCTATTTAAACTACTAAAATAAAATTCCAAGAAGATCATAACTATGAAGATAAGTGATTTTCTTATCTTTAAGAAAATACCTCAGCTTTTTATAATATTGCATTTCTTGGCCCCTCAAGCAGCATGTGTGGACCTGCAGCTGCCCCTGCCAGGCTGAAGGCTCATTCTCCCCTCCCCTGGTGAGGGCATCACTGGAAGGGAAGAGTTCTCTCTTTTTTTTTGGCTTTTTCTTATAACCAGGGCTTTAAAAAACAGCACAGGACATTTCAAAATTCAAAAGCAAACTGGGAAATAGCAGCAGCATTTTGACCCATCCACACTGATCCATCCTTCTGACTGAGCCACCCAGGGTCCCCACCCACCTTGGGTCCCTCTCACTAGGATTGCACATCGAAATTCCACCAAGCAGTACCATGATCAGTCTTCCCACTTTCAGTTATTCCCATCCTGCTGATTTAATACAAATGTCCTGGTCGTGTCAGGTTTCTAAACAGAGCTTAGCAAAAACATTTTGTGCTAATTCTGAGTTATCTTCCAACATTATTATGGTGGTTTTTTGCCAGCATTATCTTTTTCCAGCAGCATCAGCATGTATATTATTAATTAGCTATAGGTTGATAATATGTATATTCATATATTAATGTGTAATATATTGTTATAACAAACCACGTACTATAGACAAGTAATTACTATATGTGATATATACTACATTACATTAAATTAAATTACATTGTATTGTATGGTACTTTGGCTATTATATTTTGACTATCATATTAACAATAATAAAATATAAAAACTTAACTGGAATTTCTATTATTAAATAAATGCATAGATAGATAGATAGATGCATTAGAAAAAAATTTAGAGGCCTAAAAGATATTGCCTTATATTTAATTTTTTTCTTGCCTTTCTGATACTTTCAATGTGATTTTCCAGCTGCAGAGTCTTCTGCCTGGAAAAAGCTGCTGTTCACCTAAATCAGTGTAAACTGCTGTTCTCCTTATCTTCCTAAAAGCACATTTTCTCCTATTCAGAACTGGGCATTGCTATACTGTTGACCCAAACAAGGAGAGGACAGAGGTTCATATTATCATTTTACTCTTCACGTAAAAAGAAAGCAGAATTTATGCCTCTGCTTTGGGGAAGTCCTTTTCCCCATACATGGTAGCACACACAGCTCAGCAGCCCCTGTTGTGTTTTCCATATTAAGCCATACACAAGGGCAGCAAACAGGAGGGGTTGGCTGCACCCGTTACAAAAATCAGAGGCAGATGAAAAGCACTGGTGGGGCTGGATGATCACATCTGGCCTTTCTGCTTTACACAGTAGTCCAGAAGGAAGACCTGGCTGGTGTTGAAACAGAAAAACAGTGGCGTTATGGAGAGTGGAGCAACACTGCAGATTTTTGTTGATTATTACATTAGCTGCTGCTAGACTCAAAGAAAAACTCAGGGAAAGGGCAATCACACAAAGGCACATCACAGTTTCCAAGGAGGATTTGCCTTTATGAGGGCACAGGCTCATTATCTCTGGAAGTATTCAAGTCCAGGGAGCTTGGAAAACCCTGGAAGTATTCAAGTCCAGGGAGCTTGGAAAACCCTGGTCTTGGGGAAGATGTCCCTGCTCACAGCAGGGGTTGGAGCTGGGTGGTCTTTCCCTTCCAATCCAAACCAATCTGTGCTTCTGTGATTATGCTGCAAGGCTTCTAAACGCCCTCTTGGAGACCTTGCACCATTATTAATGTCATTAATGTTATTAATGTCATTAGCATTGCCCCTTCTTCAGTCATGACTACCATTACAACAAGGAGCCGTGAAAAGCACATGGTCTTTCACACAAAAACTTTCTGACAGAGGAGAGATCAGTGGTGAAGCTCCTGGTGGGAGGACAACCCCGACCACGTCAGACATCACACTGTCCCAAGAGTCTCCCAGATGTACCCAGGTCTCCCACAACTCCTGTACCTCCTTCTTTTAAGCAATGCAAGATTCTTCAGAGGAACAAAAGGCAGGAAAAGGAGCTGAGCCTTGTTTTAGTAATCATTCTGCAGAGGAAGAACTGAGAATTTGGGCTTTTCAGTAATGGTCCTTGCAGGCTGAAAATTAGGGGCTAAAGTTTGGGAAGAGTCTGTTCTTTTAAGTTATGGAAACGCCAGAATAAAAGGAAAATTTCCTACATTCTCTTCCAGGGAAACAATCCATGTTTTAATTACATGTTTCTGTTTAAACTTGCAGATGCTTCTGGTGCTATTTAACATATTTTTGCATTTGGTGTTCCTGTTTCATTTTGTTTCGCAAAGCCAAGGACTTTTGTTTCACATTCCTGGAGAAGTTTGGGTTCTGGTCACTTAATTTTCCTCACTCACAAGCACAAAGTCCACGTGTTTAAGTTGCCCTGTCTATAGGAAAAAAAAAAGAAATTATTTTGGAATAATATGTTTTCTTTATTTTTTTTTTCCTTTAATGAAAACACTCCCACTTCATTTGTAGTTTGTGAAGCTTTCTTTTACTGATTTTCTTTCCCAAACCCAAGTTTCAGCCTAAACCAAGTTGACATATTTCTTTTAATGTGTTTTTAAAATACGCTTAATGGTGCTGAAAGCTAAGGAAGCTCAAATATAATTCCAAGAGCCTGAGCCCACCAGAAGCCTAATGCAAACATTATCACAAAAACTCTGCAATGGTTAGAGGTTTCAGGGAAACCTGGGTGTTTATTAACAACATCAGAAATTATATCTGCACAAGGAAAATATGTTCTGTTGTTTGGCATCTTGAGGGCTGTTCAGTTTTTCTTTTTTCTGCACACAGAAAATCTGTTTCCAATGTTTCTGCCACAAAGAATATGGAACAGCAGGAGCAGGAGCAGAAGTTGATGCAAGGGGGGAGATTTTGTGATTGTTATTCAGCTCACATCTCTGGAAGACACACTCCCTCTTCCCAGATTTCTCCCGAGAAATCTTCTGAATAAAGAGTGGCTCCAATATGAAGGGCAGGAGAGAGGAAGAATATTTCTCCTACCCACATGGGACAGGCATGAGAGTTGTCCAGCAAACATTAATCAGTAGTCCTTACCTTTCCCCAGCACTCACCTTTCAGCCAGTGGAGCAGGATGGTCGGTGCTGGGGCAGCCTGGGGAGCAGCAGAGGGCACAGGAGCTCCAGAGATGAGCCCTTGTGCCCCTCGTGCCAGCAGCCCTCACCCCCTGCACTGCTGGGGACTGGCACTTCCAGGGAGTTTTCACTCAGCCAGATGTCCCCAAAGCACGTGTCCCCAACACACACTGCAAACACTGGCCTGGCCTGTGCCAGGAGGACCAGGGCTTGACTGAGAGGCCAGTTTGGAAACAACAGCAGATTGCTTCAGTCCTCAGTGAAAGACCATGTGTGAAGGTCTGTGTCCATGGGGTTTTCAGGAGAAGAGCTCCCTTACTCACCCTGGCACCAGCCCCTCCTATGCAGAGGCAAAATTCCAGTGAGGACTCTTTGGTGGTGTCTGGAATTCTGCTCCAGCTCAATCACCCTGAAATATTTGCTGGGAAGCTGCTCCTGTAACTTCCAAAAGAGGCAAAAGCAGAGGTTTCTCTAGATGTTTTTCCCTTCCCACCTCAGCAGGGCAGGAGCATGCTTCATTTCATCTCAAATCAAAACCTTTCTGGTCACACATGGACCCTGGGTTTTCACACTGTGACATTCCTTTAAAGGATGGGGACACAAAACTCAAATAATCTTCCTGCGGCTATGCCATCAGCACAGAAAGAGCACAGGGCTTCTCTCCCCACCAGCCACCAAGGAAGGATTTCATTCGATGCCTTCCCTCTGCATTCCTTGTTCCAGGAAGCACATGGAAAACCAGACTGCAGAGCCTCTGCCTGCTCCCGTCAGGGAAACCCATCCTGCCATGTCCCTGTCACTGTGCTGCCTGCAGGCACT
Organism: Geospiza fortis; assembly: GCF_000277835.1. Taxonomy (NCBI): domain Eukaryota; kingdom Metazoa; phylum Chordata; class Aves; order Passeriformes; family Thraupidae; genus Geospiza; species Geospiza fortis. The sequence goes on along the minus strand of NW_005054308.1, from coordinate 3,329,048 downwards.
GACTGCCATTCACAGCAATGGCTCAGTTTTGGCTGTGTCACCTCACCAGACCTCAAGGTGACCTGAGCAGAAGCCTGTCTGTCAGGCTGCCCTGCACTGATGGGTTTTCCCAGGGAGGAGATGTTAAACCACCTGTGCTGTCCCCCCAGGTGTGGTTTCTGCAGAATGCCCTCGCCCTGCCATTAATCCTTCCTATGGATCCCCCATTTCCAAAAGAAATGGGTCATGGGTTGTGACAGGAGCAGCACCTTCCACAACAGAGCTGATGACAGGATGAAGAACTCATTTTTATTATCTGAAGCATCCTGTGGATGAAAAGCAGAAAGTCTGTCCTGCACCCATCCAAATTCTCCCTCAGCCTCCCTGGCTGCTTCATGTGCTGGCTTTGAATTCCAGCTTTGTCATTGAGCCACATCCAATCTGGCACAAACCCCCAGATTGTGTTATTTGGAATTTTGCATCCAGCTGTTTCAAGCCAGCTTTTTTTTTCATTTGTTTTTTGTTGGTTTTTTTTTTAAGTCAGAACTAACAATTACATAAACAAAACCTTTTTCTTTGGGATTTTTTTCTTGCACTTCAGACAGGAAATTATCTTTGTTAGAAAAAGCATCCTTCTCTTCTAAAATGTGCTTAGCTGCATGAATTCATTCACAAGAATATTCACTGTTACTGAATTAGCAGGGAAAAAAAGAAAGAAAATCTGAACTCAGTGAACCATGATCAAGTAATCCAAGGAAATCAGCATGTTTCTCTCTAGACAGTTCAGAATACCAAATGCTAAGACACAAGAATCCCACTAAATATATCTCTTCTCCTTATCTCTGTAAATGTCTAACAGTATTTTCAATTCTCATCATTTTATCATGAGCCATTTGCATTTACTGGTGATTTAGAGCTTGGATCAATTTTTAACTCAACAATTTAAGCTTCCTTTTTTTTTTAATTTAGCACATATCCAGCTTTCCTGAAAGGCATATGAGTGCAAAATGTTCAGCCTTCTGAGAGCAAATAAAAGAACCTGATATGAAACATTTTCAGCTCTAGTTTTAAGCCAAGCTCATGATTTCAGAAGGCTTGGATTAAGCAATAGGGCTACTTGAAAACAAAGAGACTTAAAACAATGTGGAGTGGAGTAAGCAGTGTTTTTGGCACACAAGGCCTTGATTTTATTTCTATTTATTCTTTTTTTCCATTGCTGTTTGCCTACAAAACTCTTTTTAAAGCATTATTCCGGGTTTCAAAGCTCAGCACCAGCCTGAGCATCATTCAATCACTCCTCATCTTTCCACGTCTGACTATGAATTCACACTGGTTGGATTTGGGAGGACTATGATTATTATTATTATCATTATTATTATTATTTCTATTAGGAAGAAATTCTTCCCTGTGAGGGTGGTGGACTCTCAGATTGCCCAGAGAAGCTGTGGCTGCCCCATCCCTGGAAGTGTTCAAGGCCGGGTTGGAGGGGGCTTGGAGCACCCTGGGATAGTGGAAGGTGTCTCTGCCTGTGGGAGTTGGAATGAGATAAGTGTTAAGGTCCCTCCCAGCACAAATCATTTGATGATTGATATGATATGATATGATTATATGATATAGTATGGTATGGTATGGTATGGTATGGTATGGTATGGTATGGTATGGTATGGTATGGTATGGTATGGTATGGTATGGTATGGTATGGTATGGTATGGTATGGTATGGTATGGTGTGGTATGGTGTGGTATGGTGTGGTAGGGTGTGGTACATGACAGGACTAAATGGAAGGCAAGGTCCCATGCTGAAGCTCATCTTCAGCCACTTCCCTCAGCCATGAAGGGGGATAATCCAGCAGCTCAGTGGGCTGGAGATGCCCCTTGGTGCTCCCTCCAAGAGCCTTTCTCAAAGCTGCAGGAGGCTGTACACTGCAGTCCAAATAGTTATGAAAGCCTGAGATAGATAGATAGATATTTGCTTTATTCCATTATTATAATACAATAAGAGAGGGAGCAGAGGAATTCAGCCAGCAGCCAATGCCAGCATTGCCCAGGAGTGCTGTCGGGGCAGGCCCTGGCCGTGCCATGAAGGAGCCTGACACAGAGAGCAGCACAGAGAACACACAGCCCTGTTCAGTCATGCCTTGGGGATGGGTCCCATGCTGCCAGCTGCCCTACACAAACCCCATGGAGATCCTGCTCTCAGCTGGGCCCTGGGCTGGGCAAACACCCCAGGCCGGGTTGGAGGCTGCCCAGCCACCTCCACCCAGCAGCTCTTGGTGTGCCAGCGCCTGCAGCCACAAGCAGGGCAGATGGTCAGAACTGGTTCCCATTTGGGGAAAGAGGCAAAACACCATAAATCATATTTAGTCTGCTGAAACCTCCAAGTGATAAAACAATTGAAAAGACTACTTTATTTATAAAACACATATGGAGGCCTTAATCAAGGCAGGAATGAGGTAATTTCTGCCAATTAAGTCTCCCTCATTCTGCAGTTGGAAGCAATCAAAACAAAGGCAGAATTATCAATGGCATGTCTGTGTGCTGCAGCCCCAGAAAATACCTGCTATGCTGGGGCTACAGTAAATCACCTCTCACCATGTGCAGGGAGGCTGCTGCTCTCAGCTCCCCTGGACTTGGGAGGAAAAGAGAGCTTAGAGTATTTACCTAATTAATGGCCAGTAATTTGAAGATATCCTATCTAAGTCTCTTTTCAAAGCAAAAGGCAGTATTGTTACAAAATGGCAAAGGGATGGCATGAACTCCAAGCTCCCATTTGGAAACAGGTTGTCTTCCCTGCTCTTCTCCTCCTACTGCTTACTGGAATTGTTGGAGGGGTTTCTTTGCTCTGTGTAATTTATCCAGATCAAGGAAGTTGCACACATTGCCTCTTGTTGGAATATCCCATTATTACTCTATTTGTCCAACTGGTGATCAAATAGTGAGAATTGTTCTTGTGCAAAATAACAAGGGAAGTACTGTCGCTATTATTGTTCAATATTAGACAGAGAATACCTGCCAGTCGACACTAAAAAGAACATTAATTAATTGGCTTCTTGTAATGAGTGATAAACTGACAGTAACAGTACTTTGAAATCCTATACAACTTCACACAAAACTCTGAGATTTTGGCTACACATTAATGATCTTTCCAACACCTCTGTAATTATTAATATATTAATTTTAATTAGAGAAAAGTGAGACAGAGAGATTTCTTTCATGTGGATGTAGCAAGCCCATTTATCCTGAGAAGCTTGCATGCTGCCCTAATCCAAATCATTCCTCTGCCACTGCAGAAGCAAACTGTGGAGCCAAGAAACCTACAAAAGGACTTAGATGCCCAAGCACAAAATTATGATCTTCAGACCTTCATGACTCTGCAGAAAGCATCTATAAACATCTGTGTTTTCTACATTAAAGTTCTCCAGATGTCTAAAATTCCCAGAAGTTCTCTGCTCCTCTTTGTGCGCTTATCTCAGACATAAACTGCGTCGGTATCTGCAGAGAAGATTCCTGCACACACTGCTCCTGCAGCACCCAGCCTGACAGTGTCTCACATGGGACAGGAGCACCCTGAGGCCCAGTCCCAAAGCCAGATGAATTTCAGAAGCTTAACACAAAGATTTCCTCCTCCAAATGCAGAGGACCCCCTGCTCCTTGTGCACCAGGAAAGTGCAGCATCACAGCCATGATATCTCATCAGTGGAGCACCAGGGAAGAAGGCAGCAGAGAACGCAGGGCAGCTCTCACAGACCCAGCAGGAGCAGAGAACGCAGGGCAGCTCTCACAGACCCAGCAGGAGCAGGGGGCACAGGCCAGCTCTCACAGACCCAGCAGGGGACACAGGGCAGCTCTCACAGGACCAAACAGAAGCAGGGGAGCACCCATGGAGTGCACAGCCTGTGCACCCTCCTCCAGCAGCACAAACAAGCAGCATGGGGGTGAGGAGCCCTCTCCAGGGCCCTGCCCTGTGGAACACTGCAACGGCAAGGGGTGTGGGTGTCTCCACCCCAACCCTGGTCTTTCCTTCACCTCTGGAGGCTTCAGACATGTCCCAGCAGGTCACAGTTCTTAACTCTTGGGGAAACACTGGGGCCGGGTGATGAAAGCTGTTCCTGCAAGGCAGAGCTGTGACCTGAGGATGATGCACGTTTCCTGCTCCTCATGTGCAGGTAAATGGCTGCAATTACAGCATGTCCTTCCTTCTGCACTCACGTGGGCTTTCCTCCTGCCCAGCCTCAGCATGCCCTCGTCAGGCTCAGGAGAACACCTCATCCCAGGCATGTCCCTGGCATAGCTCAGCATCTCACCATGTCTCATGCAAGCACAAGGTGCTGGAAGTTACTGCACTGTTCCACAGCTCCAGCAGGACTTGCGCTTCATAGTGCTCACACTGGTAAAATAAAAATACAGACATGGTAAAATATACAGACACAAGACCAGGGCATGCAGGGTCAGTTTATTATAGATATATCAGATGTGGTCCTTCAATTACACATCACAGATACTGGGAATGAACACAGATGCTGCAAACTGAGAGTCTGACACAAAAGAATGAGCACCCTGAGTCCATCCACTGGGAGACCACACCAAGGAAATATAAATTTCTGGTATCATGCTTTGAACATTACTCTTAAATGTTCAGCTCCTGGAGACATACAGAGAGGCAGTTAGCTCAAACTCCCTTTCCCAAAGGCTTAGTGAGCTGCAGAAAAAGCCATCCTAATTCTAAGCTGAAGGCTCAGGACTGAAAAGACAAGGCATGAACACCTTCCTGCTACTACTGAAGGAGAATCACAAGACCTTTGAGACAAATTCTCAGTTTTCTGAGGCCCAATTTAAATTATTTTATTATTTCTAGAGTTAGCAATATTTTAATGATCCATTTGAATAGACAGAGAGAGTGATTCATTGCAGTCTCTTAAATAATGGATGCCTGCAACCTCAAGAAGTGACTCTTTGTTTATCCCCGAGCACAA